>NC_133620.1:19024241-19029241 GCF_048593235.1 Sminthopsis crassicaudata | reverse complement strand
CTAGTTCCTGGAGTGTTACAAGGCAATTTGCTTCTCTACATCTCAGTTTCCTCATCTGTAATATGAGTGGGATAAAATAAATACTCTCAGAAGTCCCTTCCAAATCCATGATCCAGATCCAAATCCAAATCCATGACTCTGAGACAGAGAATGCATGATAAAGGATAAATGCTGGAGAGAGTTCAAGAAGATTACGCACTGAGACAAAGAAATTAGAGTTGGCAATTAAGAGATTGAGAGAGCAGCTTTCAGATCTGGAGCATGTTTGTAGTAGGCTTTCAAATACTAAAAGAAAGGTGTCAGGGAAGAAAGAGATTAGACTTCTGTCTGGCCGTAGAAGGTGGAATTAGGGGAAATAGTATGAAGAGAGTAAGATAATTTGGGCTTGAGACATAAGGAAAAAAATAAGCTGTCCAGGCCAAAGTGCTACAATGTCCCCCATGACATCATGGGAAGTAATGAGCTCCCTATCACTTAAGATCAGTGAGGACAGAGTAGATGTCAGAGAATATTTTTGTTCATGGTTTTTTTGGTGGGGTGAGAGGACCAAGTGAATTCTAAGGCCCTTTCCAATTGGAAAATTCTGATTTCTGCCAAAGGGAAAAGGATAGGAATACCAAATAAAGATAGAGTTAATCAGGGTGAAACTAGGCTAAAGTCAATTACCAGGACCAAAAACTCATCCTCTCATATTTTCAGCACCGAGATTCTTTTTTTTTTTTTTTTTCACAACATAGCCATGGAAACGACCTGGGCGATTAAGGTACATTTAATCCAGTTTCTCTCCCCATAACCTGTCGTCACAGCTTAATAGGCATAGCTACAACTCAGCCTTATCAAAGGCTGTTGGGTGCTGGCTGATGGAGCTATAACATGGACTCTCATTTTATTAGCAAGTTGTAAACTTTGCCGGCGCTATCCACAATCAAGCTGCCGCTCATAATTTCAGCCCGCTTCCTGCATACCCATCTATCCATCACCACTCCCACCCAGCTCCCAAGGCCGTTAGCACGCGCCACCACATCACTATTAATAAGGAGATGCAGCGCTGATCATTTTCCCAATGATAGGGGTCCTGATCTTTTTTAGGATCCTATAATAAGAACATTTTTCATTGTTGGAGATAATTCCCTTTCCCGGGCACATTCGTCAAACGCAGTTTCCAACAGCCCCGTACATCATCCTGAATTACATGATAAGATGTGGGGCTGCTATTCATCATTTGGTGCAACTCTCTCCAATTGGAGAAGCAAGTTTATGAACTGGAGTCCAAGCTCTGCCACGGGGAACACTCACCACATCCCTCACCACCAGCTGGCAAGAGTTGACAAAGCTAAGTCATATCCCCCAAGCTGAAGAAGGTCAAATGATGTCACTTGTGCTCTTTGTGAAGTTAAACTCCATCAATAATTGATTGGGGTTGAGTATGAGTGTGTGTGTGTGTGTGTGTGTGTGTGTGTGTGTGTGTGTGTGTAAAAGTGGATAAACCAATAGAAATAGACCATAGAAAATATAGGACCAGACTCTGGAGAAGACTGGAAAGGTAGAACCAACGTAAATGCAAAACCGTATATGAGCTCAGAGATAAGAGACTATCCCTAGACTCTGTTGAGCAAGGATAGATCATGCAATCAGATGCATATTTTGAGAAAATTACTTTGGTTGGACAGAAATGAGGGGAGACTTGAGGAGACTAATTAGGGGTTATTACAATAATCCAAGTGAGAGATGTTTCCATTCTCAACTAGCATGCTGGTTACATGAATGGCAAATGGGAACTGTACAAGAGACACTGTGGAAGTAGAAGTGACAAGATTTGGAAATTGATGGGATCTGTTAGGTTAGAGAATAAAGTCAAGGATGGCATTGAGGTCATGAATCTGGGGAACAGTTCTGGTTTAAACACTTTGGATTTGAGGTGTCTACAAGACGCTTAGATGGCACTGTCCAGTAGGCAATCATCAGTTTGGGGCTGAAGTTCACAAAAAAAAAAACTAGGGCTGGAAAAATCTGAACAACCTTTATTTGAGATGATAAGTGAATCTATGGAAGCTAATGAGATCATCAAACAACACGGTACACAGCAGCCGTTAGCAAACTATAACTCAAGGGCCAAATATGGTCTGGCCCCTGCTTTTCTATAAGCTCTATTTTAAAATGTTAAATCCATTCTTAGCACACAGATGAACAAAAACAGGTTGGGAGCCTGAGTATTTCCAAGCCTTGGTATAAAGAGAAAGCAAGGAAGAATCCAAGATAGATCCCTGAAGTACAACCGCAAAAAGAATGAATGATAAATGCATAAAGGAGATTGAGAAGGAGTGATCAACTGGGTCCAGGGAGAATTAGGACATTTCAGAGTCATGGACACACAGGAGGAGGAGATGATCCACATTGGCAAACACTGGAAGGAGATATAGAAGGCTGCCTACTGAAACAAGTTGTCACTTAAGAGATCCTTGGGGACATGAGAGAGCAATTTTCAGATCTGGAGAATTATTATCATCAATAATACAAATACAATATAAATAACACTGAAGATTTAGAAGATCTGAAGATCTTGTTTGAGTCTTAATCACAACTAGATAAGGGAAGGGGCATCCACTCTCTATGCTAGATTTGGAAACCTAGGGAGGCTAAGTGATTATGCCCATAGTCACACAGCTAGCAACTGTCATGAGAATGACACAGAATCAGAGCATTTGAGAGGCAGAGGGGCTCTGCACAACTACCATCCACCAAAGGAATTCCCACTTCATCATAACTGACAAAAAGAAATCCTAGGCAAGACTTAAATTCACATCTTCCTGATGCTAAGGCCAAAGGGTTCATTAAGTGCTTTTCCCAAGTTCGTGGCCAAGTACAGAGTTGGGGCTAGAACTCAGGAACCCAGCATTACCTCCAACTAATCTAAGCAATTTGAAGTAGGAAACATCTACTGCCATTCCACTAACCACAGAATGCTTTGTTTACTGCTGAGACCCCCCTTCCCTCTATAAGTTAGGGCTTCGAAAGCCCTGAGCTCAGCCACTTTCCTGACTTCTATGATCATTTTTCTGTGACTCCCAAAGTGACTACAGAACACCGTGTGTGGACCTTTCTGATTTCTCTACATACAATATTGAGTACTGCAATAATTTGCATTTCTCCTTGTTCTCTTCCTAGGGTATGAGTTTAAGGACAGCAGGAACTATGGATTTATCATCTTTCCCAGACTTCAAAACTGTTTGTCAAATGGATGGAAGAAAAAAATCAACTAATGAGTAAACAAACGAATCTTCTCTTCTCTAAAATCCTGAGATATCGGATTTGTAAATCTCCAGTCAACGAGCATGTGTGCTGAATTTTGTATCAGACAATGGCACTAGAAAGTCCTGAGTGAAATAATTTTTGCCTTAAAGGATATTATATGGTATTGCTTAGGACAGATCGCATCACCCCATTCCACCCTATACTTTTCTCTACTAGCTTAAGCTTAGGTTATATTAAGACCAGCATAGGGTCTTATACATGGTGAACACCAAGTAGCTTTTTAAAAAATTAACAAATGCTCAAAAATCACCAATGCTCTCCCATTTGGTGATCAAAGGATAGATTTGAGAATGTCAAAAAAACAAAACAAAACCCTAGATTAAATTTGGGCTCCAGCATTTCCTAGCTACATAGCCTCAGGCCAGCCTTATATTACTATTCTGAATCTATATCCTTATTTGTGAAATGTAAATTAAAAAACATTTTTAATCTATACCTCATGGGACAGTCACCCAAAGAGCTAGAGCTATTTAAAAACTTAAAGCACAGCAGAAATTGTAAGCTACCATAATGATAACAATTGCTGCCTCAGGATAAAGTCCAAACTCCTTAGTCCATCATCCTGACCCGCCACAATCGGCCCCCCCCATTCCATTCCAGTTGTATCTCTTCTCAATCCCAGATGTCCTCTTGCAGCCTGACTGATTCACTGCTCTCTAGGCCCAATTTGGGCATTCCTGTTCTCTCTTCTTCCTCCTCCTAAGGAGTTTTTCCCTTCCTTCCATGCCCAGGCCAAAGCCTAGCTCATTTCTCACTTGGTCCTCAGGGAGCTTTCTTCGATTAAATCCTTAAAGACTAACATGTGACACCATTCATTTGGTCCTGAATGATAAAACTCAAAAATTCACATGTTCTAAGTCCCAACCCTGTAAGAGCATTCACCATTCCCAGAACAACTAGTCCTGTCCTTTCTGGATTCCCTGTTCTCCATGCCTTTTCCTCTTTCCCCCTACCCCCACTCCATTAGCAAGATCTGACCACTTCCTTTAATAGCCTGCTCTCATGCTGACTCTAGGAAATCTTCCCTGATCTTCTGTGAGTATAAATGATGACTTCCATCCATGACGAGCCAGTCTTCTACCATACATGTCAACAATGGTCAACTTGACCTCCAGGAATGAAAAGCCTAGTGTCTCCCAAGACAACCCACTAACTCATTCTACTTTTGGAATGCCCTGACCAGGACATGTGAAGGCAGAAGATAAAACCAGATTTCTCCTAACTCTGTCCAGTGCACTTATCCATAGACTACATTGCTCCTCTGTGATGGGATAGTCTTTAAAAACCTCTTTTCTTGGAAATGAGACAACTGACAACCCCTTCCCCATCCCTGTACTATGTGTTCCAATGATAACCATAAAATATCAATGGATTTATGGGGGGCATTTCCTTTGGAGACTTTCCTTGACTTAGTATATATATATTTTTAAATTAGACATTTCAGAAAATATCTGTCTTCAATAATCAGAAATGATCCACTTATGGGAAATGCATTTTAGAAAGAAAATTCATGATTCACCAGAAGGGTGAAGGACCCTGAGTTTATGCATTTGAGAATTAATTAAAGGAACTGGGTATGCTTTTTCATGGAAGGAAAAAAAATAACTGGGGTGGTGTGTGGAAGGGAGATCACTACCTTCAGGCACTTGAAGGATTATTTGAAAAAATAATTTAGACAAAAGCAACCC
>NC_133620.1:19011765-19024216 GCF_048593235.1 Sminthopsis crassicaudata | reverse complement strand
CACTCTGGACAGCATTCTGAAACTTGGGTCTCCATCTTTTCAAGCAACCAGAAAACAAAGCAAATAAAGGGGTCATCCTCTTTGACTGGGATGACCAGGTCATCTAGACTTGCTCTCACCTTGGAATTAGCCTCTCAAGGCTGCTTCAAATCATCCCCAGCTCCCCTCTCCTTCAGCTCATCACTCTGTGGGTGACTGCCACCTGCCTGGACCGCAGCTTCAGGGAGGATTCCATCCAAGCTTCCTGCCTCTCCTGGATCTGCTCCTCAGCCTTCTCTTCCCTCTGCTCACCAGCCACCTGCCCCTCCCCACTTTCCTTCCCCCATCAGAAGCTAAGTTCTAGTTCTAGGAGGGCACAGAGAGTCTCACATGTTTTCATTTGTAACCCCAATGGACCATCACATGGAAATAAAAATGAAAACCTATTAATATACTTTTCCTTCATTTCCCTCACTTTCTCCCTCTTTTTCTCTTTCTCTTCCTTTCACCCTACTTCCTTCTTCTATTTATCTGTTCCTCCCATCTTTCTTTTTCTCTCTTTCCTTCTCTTCTTTCTTCCTCTCTCTCCCCTTCTTCCTTCCTCTGCCATTTATCTGACCCTCCCATCTTTCTTTTTCTTTCTCCCTCTCTCCTTCTCTTCCCCATCTTTCTTCCTTTTTAAAAATTATCTTCCTCTTTCATTCCTATCTTTCTCTTTCTTTGTCTCTCTCCCTCCTATCTTTATTCCTCTTGTCTTATCTTTTTTCTCTCCTTCCTTTCTTTTTTTTCACTTTCTCCTTCCTTCCCTATATTTCTTTTACTCACTTTCTCCTTCCTATATTCTCTTTTTTTCTCTCTTCCTCCCAGCTTTCTTTATTTCTGTTTCTTTCTGCTTCTTTCTTTCTTGCTTTCCTTTTTTCTTTCTTTTTCTTCTTCTCCCATCATTCCTTCTTCCTTGCTCCTTTCTCTTCTTCCTTTCTCCTTCCCTCCCTCCCTTCCTTCCTTCTTTCCATCCCTCCTATCAATCTCTTTCTTCTTTCCACTGTCTTCTGCAGATGGTCTGTATCTCTTGGGGCAGAAGCATGTTTCTTGTTCTTCGCTGCAGACCTGTAGGATGTGTCTCCCTATATAGAAGCCTGAAAAATCTATTTATGGGCCCAACTGTCAGTTTCCCTGAGCGACAGGCTTGCCCCGATTTGACTATGTAGCCAAATGCGGCTGCATCCAACATTATAAATAGAAGCCTCCTTCCACCATCATCCTCCCCCCACCCCCACCCCCAACTCCAGGAAGTAATTTGGGTTTGCAGGTATTTTTATATTCATCTATCTTTAATTATATCTATACAACTGTCAGAGATTAATGATTTCCTCCCTCTCCTACCACTAAAAAGAAGCCTCCAATCCTACAACCACAGAGAAGAATGGCTCAGATGTGTGCTATCAGGAACACAGATCTTTTTTTTTTCCCCAGCAGACTCAGGCCTGAATCTCCTCATATAGTAATTTTGTTCGAATTTTCTATAAATTATTGAAGCGGGAGAGTAACAGTCACTCTCTGAGCTGGGCCTGTGAGCCAATAAGGTAATAGGAGTGACCTATGCTATCTCTGGAGAGGACTAGCCCAGGCATTTGAAAAAGAAATGAAAGCAATGCCAAGCAGCAAAAGGGAAACAGAGGCAGAGGACCTTGGTGGAGGCTGGTGTTTGGGTGCTGAAAGTTACTTTCCTGCTCTAAGTCTCAGTCATCTCATCTATAAAATGGGATTGGCAGCCCATTTGCCATAACCCAGCGGCCATATAAATGTCCTCAGCTGGCAACATCTGGCCCACGGGCAGTAGTTTGAGAACCCCTGATGATAGAGGGTAAATTGGAGCAAGGAAAGGGGTTTTCCCAGAGCCAAGACTTCAAGACAATAAGACTTGAATTTGAATTCTGCCTCAGGCACTTCCAGTCTCTGTGACCCAGGTCAAGCCTTTTAGTCTTCATCAGCCTCAGTTTCCCCATCTGTAAAATGAGGAGGATGATAGAAGCAAACATGACCCGAGAGGCTCCTAACCCACCTCCTGCCTTGTATTAGCTATGTGACAGAAAGGACATAAACAAAAGGACCTCGTTTCAAACCCTAAGTCTGAGACTTAACTATGTGATGACATTGGACAAATCACCGATTCCCTCTAGATCTTGGTTTCCTAGACTACAAAGGTGGAAGCTGGACCCAACTGGCCTTGGATGTCCCCAGTAAGCTCTAGATCTAAAATTCTTACACATTATTTTTAGAAGCCTAAGAATCTTATTTTATTTTGGTTTCAACAAGAGATATTCAGTTCTGGGGATAAGAGCAATAAATATTTATAGACACTACAACATTAAAAATTATTTTTCTAAATATTTATACATATACATACATGTGTATCATATATAGACATATATGTGTATACGTATGTATGTGTGTATGTGTGTGTGTGTGTGTGTGTGTGTGTGTGTGTGTGTGTGTGTGTGTAGTTTCAATGTCTTCCTCTAGTTCTCTAGAATGGTGAATATTTTTCATTCTGTAGAGCCTGGGGATTACAAGCATCTTTCATAGGGATATCTGTTAAAAATGTTGTTCTGAAAATTGTGTGAATCGATGATAGGTCCATGGAATTGTGAGAAATGCTTCTGTCTGTGTTACCGCTTTGTGCCCATATGCATTTTTCCTAATAATGTCATTATTATTGTTGTTTTAACACTAAGTAATATATTTTTTAAAAAGTCAATGTAAAGTGTACATGCTTTGGACTGTATCTACTGCCTTCTCCAGGCATCACTCCCTCCATTATGGGTTTATTAAGTTTCTAATTTTAAGAGGTTGAAGTAAATATTTAATGTTTGATTCCTAATCCATAAATATTTACACATTGGGATTTTCTCGGTGTTTTGCAAGACCACCAGAGGTTTGCCACTCTTAACAAGTGTGACTAATGAAACCTGGCAATTCCCCAACTCCAAAGCAGGAGCTGGGCTAACCCACCAGGGCCTTTGAAAGGCTGCACTAGCCATGACCCGGGCTCTTAACTAGAAGGCAATCGGCGTTATTAATAATCTCGTAAGTCTCTTGCTCTAGGATCATCAGACCTAGGGAAGGTGATGGGGAGGATGGAAGTGGGAGCAAGGACATGATGGACTCTCTGAGGTAACTTCTGAATGGGAGCATCCAGGAAATTAACTTGTTATAGATAACATCTGGGGTCATTTGGGTTCTCGGTGGCTCACAATCTCACCCAGGGATCCACTCACTGTGTTACTCCTGCCCTCCAGACAACATCACCAATTGTCTATTGGGCATTCCCACCTGGACATCAAACTCAACATCAGGGGTTCTTAAACTATGGCCTGCGGGCCAGATGCTGCCGCTGAGGACATTTATGCTGCTGCCAGATTATGGCAAATGGGCTGAGAGGCGGAGACAGAGTGGGAGCTTTTGTTTTTACTAGAGTCCGGCCTACAACAGTCTGAGGGACAGTGAATTGGCCCCTATTTTAAAAAGTTTGAGGACCACTACTCAACATGTTCAAAATGAAATTCCTCTTTTCCCCTAAAATCATCCTTCCTCCAAAGTTCTTATTTCTGTCAAGGGTATAAATATTTTTCCACTGCCCAAGTCCCAATGCCAGAGTCATAGTGAACTCTTCTCTCCCTCACCCTCCATAGTCAAAAAGGGTCTCCTCCAGGATCTCCTTCTACATGTTGCTGCACATGGATATTTACATGGTGACTCCTCCCTTGCCAAGGTAGGACCTGTTTTATACCCTCTCTTGGTATCTTCACTACTTATCACATGACTGGTGCACATTAGGTGCATAATAAATGCTAGTTCATTGACTGACTGATAGCTACTGGAGATACAACTACTGTTGTCCCCTACTGGGGGTGGGATCCAACATAAGAACTGCTAAGTACATATACACAGGATCATTTGAGCAAGAGGGACTGACACTTAGAATTAAGTTGACCAAAATAGAAAAAAAGGCACAGGAGCTGAACCTTAAAACCAGCTAGGGAGCCCACGAGATGGCAATCAGGGGTGAGGATGGGGGTCATGGCAGAGAATGAAGTCCAACCTAAGCAAAGGCATGGGGGTAGGCCATGAAATCGAAGAAATCACAGATCTGGAACTGATTTTATGGCACAAATGGCTATAGAAATGTGATCTGTTTTTATTTCTTCCCCCACCCAGCAAATAGACAGACCAGAGACTCAGGTTGTCTTTATCCTCACATTTTTAGATCCGACCATCCTGTTAATTATGATGCTTCAGGGGCTGCCTTTTGATGATTACTTTGGATATTCAGTGCTGCTGAGCACAGTGCCTGGCACACAGTAAGTGCTTAATAACTGCTCATTAACTGAAATTTTAATCCCACTTTGCTTTGATCTGAATCATTCCCTCAATGTTCAGTTTCTGCAAAAATTCACATTTAGTCTTTAAGCTTTAGTCTTAAGACCCTCCCCTTCCAGGAGCATCTTCTGGGACCAGGGATGGTATTGTGGATTTCATATCAGGAAGAGATTGGCCAATAGAGGGAGGGGAGGGGGAGCCTTCGCCTCCATTTGTAGTGGGGATAATCCTCTCCCAATCATTTGTGACATACAATCATTTCTTCAGTCTGAGGCAAGCTCAAAGGATTAAGGTTTTTAGGTCAAGATGCAAGGATAATGTTTGACCATGGGGATTATGTAGGTCTGGTTAAAAGACGGAGTTGTCCAGTGGAGTAAGGGCTGGAAATTGGGCCCGGGGGCTGTCGGCAAAGCCCTTTCTTCATCTAAGTTGTAAAAGCCAACAGAAAAATGATTTTTTAAAGAGAGAGAACAGCTCCTAGGTACACAGGGCTTTCAAAAGCACTGCATTGTGAGGTAGCTGGTTCAAGAATTATTAGGGGCCAAGGGTAGAAACTGGGAGAACTGGGATTTCACTGGCAGATGGAACTCCCAGGAGAGGAAAATTCTTCTATTAAGATTGGTCAACACCTTCCTGACTTACAGCCTCAAATAATTGCCTGAAGCATTAACAGGGGAGTGACTTGCCTTGGCTGAGTCACACAGCCAGTGTTGTGTCAAAGGCACTTAAACCCCGAGCCTCACAGCTCTAAACTGGCTCTCTATCCACTCTGCATGTCGCTGCAATCAAGAACTATCAGCTACCTTCCATGAACGGTACTCATGTCTCACTGTGGCCTGAGGATGATTGAGAACAAAATCATAGAACGAAAAGATGCTGAGACCACAGGGGGTTCTACTGGAGTTCTAGTGGCCATTCAGCATGAGTCAGCTAGGTGATGGCTCCAAAAACCAGCGGTGGAAGCTTTAGGTCTCATTAATTAATTACATATTATTATAATATTATTACAATATGTATATTTCAATACATATGTTACAATTATATATGAATGATATATCTATATCTATATCTATCTATCTATATCTATATCTATCTATCTATCTATAACTATATCTATATATCTTTATCTATATCTATATCTATCTATCTATATCTATCTATCTATCTATCTATCTATCTATCTATCTATCTACCTATCTATATACATATATTACTATTTAAGGTTTGCAAAGCACTTTCAGGATTGACATCAGCCCTAAGATTAGCAACAAGATGGTAAATCAGATAGCACATTGGATAAGGAGTCAAGAAGACAGGAATCCTTTCCTTACTAGTTTGTTTTACACTAAACAAGTCACTCAACCTTGATCTGCCTCAGTTTCCATCTGTGAAATGGGAATAATAAGAACACTTCCTTAGTTAGGTTGTTGTGAGGATCAAATGGGATATTTGTAAATGACTTGTAAATCTTAAAGGTTAGCTATTGTGGTGACTGCATTAGCACCTGGCTGGTCTCATTGAACCTTCTAGTCCCTCCCACAATTCTCTGTATACACCAAATGATTGGGCCGCACAGGATGGTGGGAATGGCCATTTCCCAAGCATATTCTTCTAGAGTATTGTCCAATTGGTAATTAGGCTCAAGTGCTCCATTGTCCAACCCCAATGCATTGACTCAAGAGTTTCAGCCCCTTACAAGCTATCATTGTTACATTATTATTGACTATTATTATTAATATTGTAGGTTTTATTATCAACCCAATTATGCAGCTAAGGAACCTGAAGCTTTGCCCAGAGATGCATGACTATTTGCCACAAGGTATGTGGAAGAGTAGAAAAAGTAGAAGATTTGGTGTCAGAGAAAATCTGTGCGGCCTGCCTCCCTGGACCTCAGTTTCCTCATCTGTAAGAGGTAAGAGTTTGATGAGATTGCCTCTGATGTCCTTTATAGATGTAAATTTATCACTTATGATGCTAATTTATATTTTCTTAGTAGACCTCAATTCCCTTTCTGTGAAACAAGGTCAGTCAAGACGGCCTCAAAGTCCCTTCTGTGAAACAAGGTCAGTCAAGATGGCCTCAAAGTCCCTTCTGTATTCCCATAATTTTTCCTTCTTTGTCCACCTCTTTCCAGATCCCCTTGCAATTCCAAGGCTATTATCCTTCAATAATTTCATTTTCATTCAGTAGTATTTGAAACAGGAATATGAACCTATATAAAGTGTTGCTCAAGCCTTAAAACATTATTAGCAATTACTATCACTGTTTATAAATATCCTCATCATCATCACCACTGATTCCTGATCCAGACTATCTAGCTACCATCTGCCTTCTAGCAATAAAGCAGTAAACCTAGGGAAGGTTGGGGAAAGCAGTTAGCACTCATATAGCACTTCCTGTGTGCCAGTACTGTGCGAAGTAATATTATTTCCTTTGATTCTCACGATGACCTTGCAAGTTCCAAGAGGTAGAAAGGACTCCATAGGTCAGCAAGTCAGACTAAATCTGCCACGTTTTAGTGGTGGATTCTAATCTTACCCTGTAATTTTACAGAACAAGGAAATGAAGCTAGAAAAATTAAGTGATCTGCCTAAATTCATAGAGCCAAATCAAGACTTGAATGTAAGCATTGTCCCTCACAGTCCCGTTCCATGTTGCCCCTCAGTTTTGGGTGCCATATTGAAGGGTAGACATGAATAACTGGAGCACGCATGAGAGACTGATGAGTAGTTGGATGGTGGTTGGTAGAAGATTAAAAAATAACTTCTAGTGAGCTCTTAAGATGTAAGTACATAAATGGATGCATTTAGGGATATTCTGTGCATTCTCTAAGGCCTAGTACAAGGTTTTGTACATAGTAGTCACTTAATAAATGCCTTTTGAATAAATGAATGAATAAACGAACAGGTGCCGACTTATCTCATTAAGTCCCCCAAAGTTTTCATCTTTAGGAGGCTAATTGGCACTAATGCAGCGGGTGCCAGATGGCTCATAAGTGGAGAGATTCAGCAGATTCTTCATTATCCAAGTTTCAAAGTGTTTGGAGAGATAACTGAAGTGGCCCAGCCATATAACATTGTTTCGAAACTTAAAGCATGCTAATGATATGCTAAGATGGAAAAATTTGATTTATTTCACGTTCTTTATCCAGTAGTCCCATGACTTAGTCATACTAGCCAGCCATGACATTCATGGTCCACTCTCATCCAGTATCAAGCTCAGTATGCAGAGGGATTTTTGGTTTAATTTAATTTGAACCAAGATGCCTTCAAAAAGCAGTGTCACACAATTTAAAAAAATGGATCTAGGCTCAGGATGCAAGGATTCAAATCTGTTTCTATCAATAACTATCTTTATGATCTTAAGTAAGTTATTTAATCTCCCTAAGGATCGATTTCTTTATCTGTAAAGTGAAGAGATTATAGTGGGTGCCCTTTTCGGTCCTTTCTAGTTCTGGATCTATTAACCATTGGTCCACTTAATAAGAAAATGATAATGGCACAGTAGAGAGAAAGCTCAAATTGTAGTCAAAGAGCCATGAGTTTAAATCTTGCTTCTGGCTCAGAAGAGCCATCTGACCATTGGCAAGGTAATCAAACTCTCCGTATTCCAGCAAAAATTCCAAAGCTATGTTGCATAGCTCCATGGGAAAAGGGATTTTCCACATGCAAAAATTATTTCACATCAAATCAATGTCAGGCATGTATTCCCCACCATATTATGCTGGGGACAGTCATATTTGTAGGAAGCTTTATAATTACTGAAGGCTTTTCTCTAATAACTTTGTGGGAGATGATATGATTATTATTTTAAGTAAATTTTAATGACATTTTTTGCATTACATATATTTTCCAACATGTCTCGTCCCTTCTTGTTGAGTGATCCCTTATAACAACAACAACAAAACAAAAAGAAATCAAATGAAAATTTGAAATTAAGCCCCAGAATTTCAGAGTTCCAAAAAGGCTCAGAAGGCAGCTAGTCAAGCTGAGCCTGAATAGAAATAGCCTCCATAACATATTTTGAAGAATATCCAAACGACCAGTCTAGTTAAAGACCTTCAGGAAGGGGGAGAGCATCACCTGCTTCGAAAGTCTTTGCCATTCCTAGGAAATTCCAATTCTCAGGAAAATATTTTCCGCAAATCCTTTCTTCCAAAACTTTATTTAAAAAACCAACCTGGAATGGGCAGGGATGAGGGAGATTGTTGTTGGAAATAAATTGCATCACCTACCTTTTCTCCATTGGTGGTCTCTCTCTTACCATATTCTATCTCTGAAGGATGAAATCTTTGTGATAATTGGTGGGCTAACTGGTCCATATGGTAACAGAATCAGTAATTTCAACCTTAATTAGCATCATGTTTGAATGAATCTTTTGCAGCTTATGGCACAGAGACACTGTTGTAAATTATCTATGGCCCACCTGGGGTGGGGGGAAGTAGATGGGGTAGAAGGAAGATCGCTGATATTCTACATTTCTCATCTCATTCTTATTGAAGACAGGAAAGGAAAAGGGGGGGGATAAAATAACCGAGGGGGTTTTTGAGAAAATGCCCTGTAAAGGGAGATCTCTTTAAAAAGGATACCTCTCAGGATTAGAAGGGATTTTAGCTGCCACCTAGTCCAACATATATACCATAGAAAGAATTTTCCCTGCATGCTACCCATGAGTAATCCTCGAGTTTCTGCTGAAAGACCTCTACTGATGGGAAACCCACTATCTCCCATTCGACTTCTGGACAGCTCCAATGATTGCTTCCTTCCTTACATCAAACCGAAATTTGTCTCTCTGAAATCTCTGCTCCTCGGTAATAGTGGCCTCTGGGGCCAAGCAGAGCAAACCTAATCCCTCTTCTAAATGACAACCCTTCAAATACTTGAAGATTGCTATTGTGCCCCAAGTGTTTTTTTTTTAATTCAAGATAAGAAAACTTAGTCTGATTGTCTGTCTGCCTGTCTCTCTGTGTCTCTGACACTCACTGTATCTTTCTGTGTCTCTGTCTCGGTCTCTGTCTCTCTCTCACACACACAGAGTGTAAATGATAATCTGGAGTGACACAAGATTATTTTTTGAATTTCATAACTTTGAGCTTTGGGTAAACCTCCTCCATTTTTTCTTCCTCGATTTCTAGTTGGCTCTGAAATGTGGAAGAGACCTTGCTAGATATAGAGGGAGGTCTTCCTTCCCTAGGACAGGCAGCTATCAATCTGATCAACTTTAGTGTCCTTCAACATCAGAGAGCTGAAAAATCTTCTTTGCAATAAGGCCCAGGACAAGTTCTGCTTAGAGAGAATAAGGAACCAAGGACTAGAGCTCATCCATTAACTTGTTTTGTCTCCAGCAGAGAGTCGCTGGCCCTCATTCTGCTGCAGTCGTCTCCCTTGTAAAATGAGGAAGCTGGATTCACTCATCTTCCCAGCTATGGCCATTCCATGGTCTACTGTTCTTTATTCCAAGAAACCTTCTACCTTTGACTTCGGTTTTCTAAGGTCCAATAACTTTTAATATTACGTACTCTCATACTTCCTTCTACATCTAGCATTCAATATTCTAAGATCACTTCCATTTCTACCATTTATAGACACAGAATCTCAGAAGTGGAAAGAACATAATAGGCCATCATAGAAGAACATAATAGGCCATCATAGAATCATAATTGTACATTTAAAAGGGGCCTCAGTAGTCATGTAGCCCAATTCCCTTATTTTTCAAATGGGGAAATTAAGGCCTAGAGAGGTTAAACAACTTACTTAAAGTATATAAGGTTCAGATCCAAGTCATATAAGTCTAAAAACAATATTTTTTTGACCATACTATCCCCGTCTCCATTGAGATATGATCTAGCCCAATGGTCCTGAAACTTTTTAAATAGGGGGCCAGTTCACTGTCCCTCAGACTATTGGAGGGCCGGACTATAGTAAAAACCAAAGCTCACACTCTGTCTCTGCCCCTCAGCCCATTTGCCATAACCCCGCAGGCTGAATAAACATCCTCAGAGGGAGCATTTGGCCCTCAGGCTGTAGTTTGAGAACCCCCTGGTCTAACCCGTACTTGAACAAAAATTTTTACATTATTCTAAACATGTGATCATTGAGCCTCTGCTGAAAGACTTTCAGTGACCATGAACCCACTAGCTCCCATGACTGAGGAACAACTCCCATTGGTAGGAAGTTTGTTCCCTATACCAACCCTATATTTGTCTCTCAGAAATTTCAAACTCAATGATTACAATCTTGGGCTTCAGAGCCAACTAGAACAAATCAAATCTTTTTTCTATTCAACAATCCTTCACATATTTGACAAATGATGCCGTGTCCCCCTAAGTCTAGCTTTTTCCTCTACTAGAATTCTCTGTAATTTCTCTCAGATACTATGACTATTTTTTGATTCCTAGTCTTTTTGTCATCCTATGTACACATTTGCTCGATAACATCTAGATATCTAATGTTCTTCTTGAAATTTATTCTTTAGAAACAAGTATTTTTATTCAAGAATCCCTTCCTTTGGTCTATGATTTCATGGATGGGCAAGAAATGGAAGGAAGGAGGTCAGATCCCTCAGTAATTCATTTCTTACAGACCTAGGGTTTCCAGGGAAATATAAGTAAAGTTTTCTTTAACAACATGTTAATTTTCAAATAGTGTTTATTATGTGCTTGGCATTGTGGAAGTGCTTTACAATTATTATCTGATTTGATTCTTATAATAACCCTGGGAGGTAAGGGCTATTATGATACCCATTTTACAGATTAGGAAAATGAGCCAAATAAAATTAAAATGACTTATTCAGAGTTACAGAGCTATATAACCAGACTACACCCTTTCCACTTCTTGTTCTCAGAAAAAAATAATTCTGTAACAGTAACAATTGCTTCTGGAAAAGGTATGCAAAGAACTGCCTTATGGTTTCATCATCACCCCATAACATCCACTAAAGGTCCCCTTCCTAGCCACCATTGCCCTATAAATGATCCCTCCTATATTAGAATATAAACATTTAATATCTGTATCCTCAGTGCTCAACACAGTGCCTCATATTTTTTGTGGGGGGGAAGAAAAGAATTAATAAAATCTAAATGGTGTGGCAACTTCTCAGTGAGGAAACTCCTTCCATTAACTGAAGTTAGCAGTTGCTTGGCAACTTATCATTTCAACAAGTTGCCTGACGTACTGAAAATTAAAGTGACTGGCTCAGGGTCACATGCCAGAGATAGGGTTTGAATCCATTCCTTCCTAACATCAAGTTTGGCTCTATCCAGTAAAACAACACCTCCCTCTAACAAATGCCTGCTCATTTATCCATTCAATGAGTGAAGCAGAATTGCATCCGCTGAAAAGAAACATGAGATGGGCAAATTTAGAGACATCTCCAATCCCTTGTTCACATGAACTGGTGGGAGAGTCTTCTGAGCTCATATTGGCCCGATCAGCTACAATAGGACACACTGTACCTTGAGCCCTGTGTAGTAATATCATGTTGGTCCTGTTAAAAAATAAAAGGACCTGCCATCTAGGGGAGGGGGTGGAGGGAAGAAGGGGAAAAGTTGAAACAGAAGTTTTTGCAAGGGTCAATGTTGAAAAATTACCCATGCATATGTTTTCTCAATAAAAATTTATAATAATAATAATTAATAATAAATAATAAATAAAGGACCCCAACTAACCAAGCATTCATCCATCCATCATTGAGGTAGTCAAGAGTTCTTCTTTATACACTGGTTGGAAAGCATGGAAAGAAAAATGACAAGCCATATACACATAAATGGGAACTTAAATAATAAGTGCATTCAACACCTACTATTTGTATCTTTGCACTGCCAATGACCACCATAATGTCAGGCAGAGATCCGTAAATTTCGTAAATGCACAATGATTGACTGATTCTGATCCTTGCATGAAAGTGCATTTATAGTTATTAATGACTCAAAAAATGGGACAGCCTATAGCAAAAGGACCAAGCAATAATAAGAAAATGGGTAGTTGAGCCTTTCCCTTTGGCGATGACTTATGAAAGGATTAAGGACCTTATAGGGTTAGGAAAGAAACACATTTCCTTCCTGCTTTGCTCTTTACTTTGAGCAGGTTTTACT
>NC_133620.1:18809265-19006765 GCF_048593235.1 Sminthopsis crassicaudata | reverse complement strand
TATTTAAGATTCACCTTACAGGGTCATGGTGAGGATCAAACACAGTGGTGAGAAATAACATGTCAAAATGGGGAAAAACACTCGGAACAGTCAGAGAATATGAGTTCAAATCCCAATGCTGATCCTTGTTCCTGTAGACAATTAATCAACCTAAATTGTTTATTAGACATCTATTATATGCCAGATGTTATCCTAGTTCCTGGAGTGTTACAAGGCAATTTGCTTCTCTACATCTCAGTTTCCTCATCTGTAATATGAGTGGGATAAAATAAATACTCTCAGAAGTCCCTTCCAAATCCATGATCCAGATCCAAATCCAAATCCATGACTCTGAGACAGAGAATGCATGATAAAGGATAAATGCTGGAGAGAGTTCAAGAAGATTACGCACTGAGACAAAGAAATTAGAGTTGGCAATTAAGAGATTGAGAGAGCAGCTTTCAGATCTGGAGCATGTTTGTAGTAGGCTTTCAAATACTAAAAGAAAGGTGTCAGGGAAGAAAGAGATTAGACTTCTGTCTGGCCGTAGAAGGTGGAATTAGGGGAAATAGTATGAAGAGAGTAAGATAATTTGGGCTTGAGACATAAGGAAAAAAATAAGCTGTCCAGGCCAAAGTGCTACAATGTCCCCCATGACATCATGGGAAGTAATGAGCTCCCTATCACTTAAGATCAGTGAGGACAGAGTAGATGTCAGAGAATATTTTTGTTCATGGTTTTTTTGGTGGGGTGAGAGGACCAAGTGAATTCTAAGGCCCTTTCCAATTGGAAAATTCTGATTTCTGCCAAAGGGAAAAGGATAGGAATACCAAATAAAGATAGAGTTAATCAGGGTGAAACTAGGCTAAAGTCAATTACCAGGACCAAAAACTCATCCTCTCATATTTTCAGCACCGAGATTCTTTTTTTTTTTTTTTTTCACAACATAGCCATGGAAACGACCTGGGCGATTAAGGTACATTTAATCCAGTTTCTCTCCCCATAACCTGTCGTCACAGCTTAATAGGCATAGCTACAACTCAGCCTTATCAAAGGCTGTTGGGTGCTGGCTGATGGAGCTATAACATGGACTCTCATTTTATTAGCAAGTTGTAAACTTTGCCGGCGCTATCCACAATCAAGCTGCCGCTCATAATTTCAGCCCGCTTCCTGCACACCCATCTATCCATCACCACTCCCACCCAGCTCCCAAGGCCGTTAGCACGCGCCACCACATCACTATTAATAAGGAGATGCAGCGCTGATCATTTTCCCAATGATAGGGGTCCTGATCTTTTTTAGGATCCTATAATAAGAACATTTTTCATTGTTGGAGATAATTCCCTTTCCCGGGCACATTCGTCAAACGCAGTTTCCAACAGCCCCGTACATCATTCTGAATTACATGATAAGATGTGGGGCTGCTATTCATCATTTGGTGCAACTCTCTCCAATTGGAGAAGCAAGTTTATGAACTGGAGTCCAAGCTCTGCCACGGGGAACACTCACCACATCCCTCACCACCAGCTGGCAAGAGTTGACAAAGCTAAGTCATATCCCCCAAGCTGAAGAAGGTCAAATGATGTCACTTGTGCTCTTTGTGAAGTTAAACTCCATCAATAATTGATTGGGGTTGAGTATGAGTGTGTGTGTGTGTGTGTGTGTGTGTGTGTGTGTGTGTGTGTGTGTGTGTAAAAGTGGATAAACCAATAGAAATAGACCATAGAAAACATAGGAACAGACTCTGGAGAAGACTGGAAAGGTAGAACCAACGTAAATGCAAAACCGTATATGAGCCCAGAGATAAGAGACTATCCCTAGACTCTGTTGAGCAAGGATAGATCATGCAATCAGATGCATATTTTGAGAAAATTACTTTGGTTGGACAGAAATGAGGGGAGACTTGAGGAGACTAATTAGGGGTTATTACAATAATCCAAGTGAGAGATGTTTCCATTCTCAACTAGCATGCTGGTTACATGAATGGCAAATGGGAACTGTACAAGAGACACTGTGGAAGTAGAAGTGACAAGATTTGGAAATTGATGGGATCTGTTAGGTTAGAGAATAAAGTCAAGGATGGCATTGAGGTCATGAATCTGGGGAACAGTTCTGGTTTAAACACTTTGGATTTGAGGTGTCTACAAGACGCTTAGATGGCACTGTCCAGTAGGCAATCATCAGTTTGGGGCTGAAGTTCACAAAAAAAAAAAAACTAGGGCTGGAAAAATCTGAACAACCTTTATTTGAGATGATAAGTGAATCTATGGAAGCTAATGAGATCATCAAACAACACGGTACACAGCAGCAGTTAGCAAACTATAACTCAAGGGCCAAATATGGTCTGGCCCCTGCTTTTCTATAAGCTCTATTTTAAAATGTTAAATCCATTCTTAGCACACAGATGAACAAAAACAGGTTGGGAGCCTGAGTATTTCCAAGCCTTGGTATAAAGAGAAAGCAAGGAAGAATCCAAGATAGATCCCTGAAGTACAACCGCAAAAAGAATGAATGATAAATGCATAAAGGAGATTGAGAAGGAGTGATCAACTGGGTCCAGGGAGAATTAGGACATTTCAGAGTCATGGACACACAGGAGGAGGAGATGATCCACATTGGCAAACACTGGAAGGAGATATAGAAGGCTGCCTACTGAAACAAGTTGTCACTTAAGAGATCCTTGGGGACATGAGAGAGCAATTTTCAGATCTGGAGAATTATTATCATCAATAATACAAATACAATATAAATAACACTGAAGATTTAGAAGATCTGAAGATCTTGTTTGAGTCTTAATCACAACTAGATAAGGGAAGGGGCATCCACTCTCTATGCTAGATTTGGAAACCTAGGGAGGCTAAGTGATTATGCCCATAGTCACACAGCTAGCAACTGTCATGAGAATGACACAGAATCAGAGCATTTGAGAGGCAGAGGGGCTCTGCACAACTACCATCCACCAAAGGAATTCCCACTTCATCATAACTGACAAAAAGAAATCCTAGACAAGACTTAAATTCACGTCTTCCTGATGCTAAGGCCAAAGGGTTCATTAAGTGCTTTTCCCAAGTTCATGGCCAAGTACAGAGTTGGGGCTAGAACTCAGGAACCCAGCATTACCTCCAACTAATCTAAGCAATTTGAAGTAGGAAACATCTACTGCCATTCCGCTAACCACAGAATGCTTTGTTTATTGCTGAGATCCCCCTTCCCTCTATAAGTTAGGGCTTTGAAAGCCCTGAGCTCAGCCACTTTCCTGACTTCTATGATCATTTTTCTGTGACTCCCAAAGTGACTACAGAACACCGTGTGTGGACCTTTCTGATTTCTCTACATACAATATTGAGTATTGCAGTAATTTGCATTTCTCCTTGTTCTCTTCCTAGGGTATGAGTTTAAGGACAGCAGGAACTATGGATTTATCATCTTTCCCAGACTTCAAAACTGTTTGTCAAATGGATGGAAGAAAAAAATCAACTAATGAGTAAACAAACGAATCTTCTCTTCTCTAAAATCCTGAGATATCGGATTTGTAAATCTCCAGTCAACGAGCATGTGTGCTGAATTTTGTATCAGACAATGGCACTAGAAAGTCCTGAGTGAAATAATTTTTGCCTTAAAGGATATTATATGGTATTGCTTAGGACATATCGCATCACCCCATTCCACCCTATACTTTTCTCTACTAGCTTAAGCTTAGGTTATATTAAGACCAGCATAGGGTCTTATACATGGTGAACACCAAGTAGCTTTTTAAAAAATTAACAAATGCTCAAAAATCACCAATGCTCTCCCATTTGGTGACCAAAGGATAGATTTGAGAATGTCAAAAAAACAAAACAAAACCCTAGATTAAAATTTGGGCTCCAGCATTTCCTAGCTACATAGCCTCAGGCCAGCCTTATATCACTATTCTGAATCTATATCCTTATTTGTGAAATGTAAATTAAAAAACATTTTTAATCTATACCTCATGGGACAGTCACCCAAAGAGCTAGAGCTATTTAAAAACTTAAAGCACAGCAGAAATTGTAAGCTACCATAATGATAACAATTGCTGCCTCAGGATAAAGTCCAAACTCCTTAGTCCATCATCCTGACCCGCCACAATCGGCCCCCCCCATTCCTCTCCAGTTGTATCTCTTCTCAATCCCAGATGTCCTCTTGCAGCCTGACTGATTCACTGCTCTCTAGGCCCAATTTGGGCATTCCTGTTCTCTCTTCTTCCTCCTCCTAAGGAGTTTTTCCCTTCCTTCCATGCCCAGGCCAAAGCCTAGCTCATTTCTCACTTGGTTCTCAGGGAGCTTTCTTCTATTAAATCCTTAAAGACTAACATGTGACACCATTCATTTGGTCCTGAATGATAAAACTCAAAAATTCACATGTTCTAAGTCCCAACCCTGTAAGAGCATTCACCATTCCCAGAACAACTAGTCCTGTCCTTTCTGGATTCCCTGTTCTCCATGCCTTTTCCTTTCCCCCTACCCCCACTCCATTAGCAAGATCTGACCACTTCCTTTAATAGCCTGCTCTCATGCTGACTCTAGGAAATCTTCCCTGATCTTCTGTGAGTATAAATGATGACTTCCATCCATGACGAGCCAGTCTTCTACCATACATGTCAACAATGATCAACTTGACCTCCAGGAATGAAAAGCCTAGTGTCTCCCAAGACAACCCACTAACTCATTCTACTTTTGGAATGCCCTGACCAGGACATGTGAGGGCAGAAGATAAAACCAGATTTCTCCTAACTCTGTCCAGTGCACTTATCCATAGACTACATTGCTCCTCTGTGATGGGATAGTCTTTAAAAGCCTCTTTTCTTGGAAATCAGACAACTGACAACCCCTTCCCCATCCCTGTACTATGTGTTCCAATGATAACCATAAAATATCAATGGATTTATGGGGGGCATTTCTTTTGGAGACTTTCCTTGACTTAGTATATATATATATATATATATATATATATATATATATATATATATATATATATATATATATATTTAAATTAGACATTTCAGAAAATATCTGTCTTCAATAATCAGAAATGATCCACTTATGGGAAATGCATTTTAGAAAGAAAATTCATGATTCACCAGAAGGGTGAAGGACCCTGAGTTTATGCATTTGAGAATTAATTAAAGGAACTGGGTATGCTTTTTCATGGAAGGAAAAAAAAAACTGGGGTGGTGTGTGGAAGGGAGATCACTACCTTCAGGCACTTGAAGGATTATTTGAAAAAATAATTTAGACAAAAGCAACCCGAGCAATCATGGGCAAGAAGAACAGGGAAACATACTTGGAGAGAAGATGGGGGAAAGTTCCCTATGAATTGGAGCTGTCCAAATATTGAGAGTGCTGACTTGGAAGGTGGTTAGATTCTACTTATCCATGGATCGTAGAATAAGAGGTTTAGATTTGAAGAATACTAGAGACCATTTTATCAAGACTCCTCATTTTACAGATAAGGAAAATGAGAAGTGAAGCCTGAGATCAGCCAGAGAGCAAGTGCGTGAGGAGCGATGTGAAAGTAAGGTCTTCCAGATTCCAAATATGGCATCCTCTTCTCTTTGTTAGAGATGTTTTAACAGAGGCTGGATGACCCCAAGGATCAAACTGCATTTGGGATCTCTGGTTTTTATTTTTGTTTTGTTTTAAATAGCAAAAGAAATCATGTGTGAGAGGTATTTGTCTGGGTCATTTGGCCTCCAAGAACAAACCTACAAATAAAAGGTAAAAACTGAAAAGGAGCAAATTCATGCTTGACCTCATGGAAAATAAAACAAAATCCAACTTTCCTGACAATTTTTAGTGTTCAGTTGTTTCTGCTATGTCTCACTCTTCATAAGCCCATTTAAGATTTCTTGGCAAAGCTTCTGGAGTGCCTTTTCATTCTCTAGCTCATTTTATATAAGGAAAAAAAACTGACAAGTATAGAGTTAAGTAACTTGCCCAGACTCACACAGTAAAAAAGTGGCAGAGGCCAAATTTGAATTCAGATTTTCCTGACTCCATGTCCACCATTCTATTCACTTTATCACGTAGCTGCCTTTCTTAATAATTCGATCTATTCAAAAGTGCAATGAACTGCTTTGAGAGAGCCATCAGGAGACAGATTCAGAGCTAGAAGAGACTTTAGAAACCACCAAGTTGAACATATTTGTTTGATGGATGAGGGAACTGAGGCTCAGAGAACAAAGTGACAGGATTGCAAAGTCTCTATGCATCTGAGGTAAGATTTGAACCCAGGCCTTCCTGACTCCAAAAACAGTGTTCCATCTATGGAGGACTTCATGCAGAAGCCTGTTCTGTTATATTACTAGTTAAGTATTTTACAACAATGCTTCCTTTCAAGTGTGGTATGATCTAATAGCCATTGGGCTCATTCCCAACTCTCAGTCTCGGGTGCTGGGTTCTACAAAGGATTCGGAGAAACACTGTCTGGAGTTTCATGAAAGACATAATTAAGAATTACAGACTGATAGCAAAAAAGCTGGTACAATGGCAATCTATCCCTTCTATTAATCTCCTACACTTTATTTATTTGCATACAGCTTGCATTCACCTTTTCTTCCTTCCCCAAGGAGAACAGAAGCTCCCAGAGGGCCGGAAACATTTTCCTTATCTTTGGCTCCCCAAGGCCTAACAGAGTTCCTGGTACTCAGCAAGCACTTAATAAATGTTTGTGATGCTGAAATCAAATGAATGAAAGGAATCCCTGTGGCAATGAGATCTCAGATACATCCATCAAAGTGTCAAAACATGTCCTATAGTATGGTAAATTACAGTCCCAGATGTTTCCAGGCACACATCTGGAAAAGATAAGTAGCTTACTGAACAGCAGTTACAGAGGAGAAGGCAAAATCCTTCTTATAATTGCTGCTCTGAACATCTCAGAGTCCCCAGGCAGGGCTTATACATGCGACTTCCAAAAAAAAAAAATCATGTGTGTCGTTTCCCTCCCCACATTTATGTCACCATTTAAACTTGAAACAAAAATTCTTACTGAAAATGACCCTGCTGAGTGAGGTATTCCTTAATAAATTAAAGATCATATACTCACAGAAAGGGATGAGGTCTCTATTAGGCCCACATAATAAAATCTGATGGTCAATTTTTACCATAGATAACTGCCTTGTCTCCCCAAGAAGAGCCTCCCCTATCAACCAAAGGGAAATTTATGTATTAACGTAATTAAAATCCTTGATTTTGAAGTTTTCCAGCTTGCAAATCACAGTTAAAGACAGAAGAGGCCCATTAACTGGGTGAGTTCTCTCCCCTAGCTGTGACAGGGCCCGGGTATAAATCTGCCCCAAACACTGCTAGCCTGCCTGTTTTCCCTAATAAATGTGACTCCTAAAGAAAGTAACCCCAGGACTCTTTGCTTGGAGATTTATGATTGAGCCTGTGAACCAAACTCCACTGAGTCTAGCCCAGTGACTTTAGAATTTTGGTGCATCATAATTCTAAGAGTCCTTAGTGGTCAAACTCCATCCAATGAATGGGTCTCCCCAACAATATCCTTAAATTGGCTCCTCTGTATCTTATTCAAACTCCTCCTCCAGGAGTGTGTTGATGCTATTCTCCAAAAATAATAATTTCTAGTTGATGTTTCCTCTGATTCTCATCATTTATTACTCTATACATATTTTGGATGTACGATGTTTTTTCATGTTGTCTCTCCCAGCTCCTAGAGGGTAGGGACCTTGTTTTTGCTTTCCTTAGCGCCTGCCCCAGTGCCTGGTATATAGTAAATATATAACATTATTCATCGACTCCATATATTCCTTCCAGTAGAATGTAAGTACCTTAAGGACAGGGACTATTTCCATTTTTTCAGTCCAATAACCAATGGAGCTCATGGCGTTTAATGCATGCTAATTTAATTCCTTTTCATTCATTTATATGTCTTTTGAAATGAACTGAATTCTTTTGAAGCTCTTTTTCATATGAATTCTAGATGGGCCTTCGTTTAAACTTTTCTACCTATGAGTTTTAGTTCTCTTCTCTAGGGCCAAGTAGAAAATGTCTAATCATCTTTCTTTTTTTTTGAGATGATGGCCCTTTAAATATTCAAAGGTAGAACTTAAAGATCAGAGATGTTTGTTGAATTGAATTAAATCTCTCTTAAGTCTCCTTTTCTCCAGGTTAAATATTTCTCATTTGCAGTTCATAGAGTCTCAGACTTTTAGAACTGGAACGGATTCTCAGGGATTAGCCAGGCTAATTCTGGCATTTTATTGATGAGGAAACTAAAGCCAAAAGGAGGAGGTTAGCTTTCTCAAGGTCACCACACTGGTTAATACAAGCTAGAACTCAAATGCAGATCTCCAGCACCCAGACAACTTAGGACCTCAGGCAAAACATATGTTTCTGGCTAAGATTCAATCAACTATTGCACATGTCCTAAGGATATTCTATTTGGAATGGACTATGTGCAACCTTGGGAATACAGAGGCTTTTAAAAATTAAACAACTGACCCTCAAGGAGCCTGCATTCCACCAAAATGGACCTGTGCAAATAAACACATAATCAATATAATCATTTCTCTTCATCGAGGGCTCTAAGCTTTGCCATCACCTGTCAAAATCAGTTTTGAGCCTTGCAAAAGCCCTTTGATACATGTTATCACCCCCGTTTTACAGATGAAGAAAATATGGTTGATGAGTTTTACTTGATTTGTCCAGGATCATAAGGCATATAAGTGCCTCAGGCTGGATTTGAATTCACACCTTTCTGACTCCACGTGTTCTAATTTCAAAGTAATTGGAGAAGTAAGAGGGAGGACAAACATTTGGGAGGTCAGGAAATGTTTTATATAGGATGGAACACGAATTAATCATTGAAGCAATCTAGAGCTCCTCAGAGGTAGAAAGGAAGAGGAACATCCTTCTAGACATGGGGGACAAACTGAGCAATGGATGGAAGCAGGAGCAAGGTTGTTTGTGTAGCACTGGAAAGCATACAAGCCGGGTTGTTTGAGGAAGCTCTTTTTCCTTTTCCATTTATGATCACAGAATGCCAAGGATGAAAAAAACTTCAGAACATGTGATGTTAGAACAACAACAAATAGTAATAAGCCTTTATGTAGCACTTTGCAAAGCACTTTACAGGTTATCTTGACTTATCTTCACAATTCTGAGCAGTAGGTGCTATTATTATCCCTATTTTACAGAAGAAGAAACTGAGGTAGACAAAGTTAGGTAGCTTGCCTAGGGTTATACAAAACTAGTAAGTTTCCAAGGCTAAGTTCAAATTCAGAATCTCCTAATTCAGGTTCAGTGTTCTATCTACTGTGTACTTAAGTTATTTTAATGTCATTATTGTTATTATTACTTTTAATAATAATAATAATAGACTAGTAAGGGCAATAGTATGATGGCAGAAGTTATATAGTACTTGCAAATTTGTAACGTGCTTTACATATGCAAGCTCATTTGATTCTCACAAAAATATTGAAAAGTAGGTATTATTATCTCCATTTTTCAGATGAGGAACTGAGGCTAAGAAGGGTTAATCGGCTTGCTCAGTATCTAGCACCTGACACCAAGTCCAGACCTGTGTCTATTGCACTATTTAGGTGTCTCAAAGTGAAGAGTCCTGAGAATACAGTCAATCAGTCAATTAATACACCCTCATCTATTAAGTGCCCATTATCTTTGAACTATGCATGAGGGACATAAATACTAAAGTATCCCTCATTACAAAGAGCTCTGTGACTCAAGGAAGAGCTGCTCAAAGGAGCTGAGGGGCTGGAGTGAGACATGCTGGGAGCCCTAGCACAGGAAATGAGAATTAACTGATGAAAGACAGAGGAAAGAGACAGAGAGATAGAGGGAAGACAGATGGGGAGAAAGAAAAGGAGGAAGGGGAAGTGGGGTAGGGAAGGAAGGAGGAAGAAAGAGAGAGGAAAGGGAAAAAAAGACAGAGAGACAAATACAGAAACAGAGAAACAGGTACAGAGACAAAGACACAGAGACAGGCAGAGAGATGGAGACAGTGAGAGACACAGAAAGAGATAAAGACAAAGAAAAATTGTACACTATTTCACAGTCCTGTTCCTTTTGTACAGCAAAAAACTGTTTGGATATCTATCTATCTATCTATATTGTATTTAATTTATACTTTAACATATGTAACACGAGTTGGTCAACCTGCCATCTGGGGGAGAGGGTAGGAAGGAGGGGAAAATTAGAACAAAAGTTTGGCAATTGTCAATGTTGTAAAATTACCTGGGTGCATATATCTGGTAAATAAAAAGCTATAATTAAAAGAGAGAGAGAGAGAGAGAGAGAGAGAGAGAGAGAGAGAGAGAGAGAGAGAGAGAGAGAGACAGAGACAGAGACAGACAGAGAGAGAGAGAGAGAGAGAGAGAGAGAGAGACAGAGACAGAGACAGAGACAGACAGAGACAAGAGAGAGAGAGACAGAGAGACAGAGAGACAGAGAGAGACAGAGACAAGAGAGAGAGAGAGAGAGAGAGAGAGAGAGAGAGAGAGAGAGAGAGACAGAGAGACAAGAGAGAGAGAGAGAGAGAGAGAGAGAGAGAGAGAGAGAGAGAGAGAGAGAGAGACAGAGACAGAGACAGATGGAGACACAGAAAGAGATAAAGACAGGCAGACAAAAAGATAAAGATGGAGAGACTGAAAGAGACAGAGATATAGAAGGACACAGAAAGAGATAGACACAGAGGAAGGGAAGGGAAAAGGCAGGAAGAAGGAAGGAAAGGGAGAGAGAAATGAATGGGAAAAAAACAATGTAGGGAAACAGCCTAGAACATAGAATGAATATAGAATTTGAGAACTGCATGAGATCTTAGAATTTAAGACATTAGGACGCAATATTGGAGTTAGAACCTTAGTGAGAATTTTGCACAGCTCCCAGATTTACACTTGAAAATGGAGAAGTAAATGTGTGATGGAAGAATAGCCCAACACATGTGTCATGCTTTGCTCCTGCCCCAAGGCCTGGCCCAGTGTAGAGCCTGAAGTTTCTGCTCACTAGATGAAAGACTGTCCCTGGGCCATATCCTCTGGGCTGCCCTTCCAAGTGCTCGCTCCCTCCAATGAGCCATCTTTGAAACACTTAGTGGGATTCACTGCCCAGAAGGCAGAGTATTTATTTACCAAGGGCATCTCAGCTAAACTTTTTCAAGGAAGCAGTAAAGCCAGGTCTTCCCCAAAATAAATGAGGTCATTGGTCAGAAAAAGCAGATGAGATTAATGGGAATGGATCCTTCTTCTTCCCAAGTGGGTGGAGGCGGGAGGCCCCAGAGCTTCTCAGAGCCAAATTGAAAAGTGAGGGACAGAGACCAAAGTCAGTAAGAGATAACAAAACTGGTAGGAAGCCATCAGGCAGCAGGGGCAGGAGAAAAACCTACTGCTCTGCAGCCAAATGGCATCTTCCAGGCAAAGAAAGAAAATAACTATCATGGCTGGTCTTAGATGGAAGTTTGAAAGTTAGAAAACTGCCTCTAGACATTTATTGGTTGTGTGATCCTGGGAAAGTCACTTAACCCCAGCCCACTTCAGTTTATTCAATTGTAAAAAAAAAGGGAAAATACACCTATCTCTCAGGATGTTGTAAGAATCAAATGAGATCATATAGGTAAAGCACTTAGCCTGGTACACAGTAGGTGCTATATAAATGCTGATTAGCTCCTCTTTCTTTCTCTACTTTCCTACTCACTACCAGGGAAACATACTTAACCTCTTCAAGCCTCAGTTTCCTTGTCTGAAAAAAAGGAGATGATTGCTAAAGTTCTCTTTACCTGTAGATCGAGGATCCTCTGAGCTGTTCCATGATCTACTGACCATCAAGGGAGAGAGATGCTGCCCTATGGGAGGTCTCCTTGTTTTGTGTCCTGTGACCTTGTGCTTGACCTTCTTCTACTGCACACGCTCTATTCCAAACTGACTTACTTGTGGCTTCTCAAATGTGCCGCCTTCTGCCCCTGCTTCTAAGACTCCACCCCTTCCTTCAGCCCTCATCTCATGTACCACCTGCTACTAGGATGTCTTTCCTGATCTTTTCTGAAAAATTAGCCTTCTTGCCTTCCCCAGTGTTTTATTTACTTATTTAGGACATCTTTTACCCACCCAATAGAACAAAAGCTCCATGGGGAATGGAGTTGATTTTAATTTTGTCTTTGTGTCCTCAGCAGCAAACCTTGTACCCTTCACCCCCTCTAGTCCGGAGCCATCCTTTTATTGATGTAATGCCCCCTGTCATCTCTTTTATAGCCCCCCCCCAGTTCCTTCAATGAATACTAATATTCTGGGGATAGAAGCTCTCTCCATGTCCTGGTGCCTTCACCCTACTTGCCCGCCTACTGGCCAAAGTCCTGCTGCCTGACTTTTTGAAAGGAAGGAAGACTTATTTCCCGAGTTCAAGTGCAGCTTCAGATGGTTTTTACTAGCTCTGTGACCCTGAGTGAGTCATTTAACCTGGAAATTTTTTTCTCATCTGAAAAATAAGCTGGAGGAAGAAATGGCAAGCTCCTCCAGCATCTCTGCCAAGAAAATCTCAAATGGGGTCACAAAGAATCAGACACAACTGAAAACGACTGACTACCAAACACGAATATACTATTTCCCCACTATTTTTAAATTTACTACAAATTTATTGTTTCCTCTTGGTAGGATGGAAGCCCCCTTGAGGGTAAGAACTGCTTTCCTTTTTGAATTCCCCAGTGTCTTGCTCAATGTCTGACCCAGAATTGGTGCTTATTAAATGTGGGTTAAATTGAAATGCCTTGAGCTGTCAGTGTGAGGTTCGGGTTAGAGATGATTTTTCCAGTTTTATAGATAAAGAAATTGAGGCTCAGAAAGTCCCGTGACTTGTTCAAGATTCCCCAGCTGGATCCCAGGCCTTTTGGTGCCCGGACAGTGAGCCCTGTTTTAGCCTCGTCCCGCTGTCGCCAGGAGGCACCGGCACCAACTCACTCATGGCAGGTAATGAACCCGAGCGGCTCACGCTTGTTTCCAATCATCCATCAAATCCCACTTCTGGAATCAGCCCCATCTGAGGGAGAGGCACATGTTGTGACACAATCCAATAAAAAATAAATGAAGGAAATGACTTTATTTCTGACTTCATCCATCTCTTATTTGAACAGCGAATACACTAGTTAAAGTTTATACACAGCCTGTCGGGAAACTCATTCTCCTGTGAAATATGCTTATGGTTAGCTTTGATGTGAAGAATCCCTGCTTGTTTTCAACAGGTTTGGGGAGGAGAGAGAAAGGGAGGGAAGGAGAAGGGGAAGAGAGATACAGATAAAGAGAGACAGAGACAGAGATACAGAGAGAGAAGAGAGACAGAGACACAGACAGACTGAAAAGCAAAAACAAAAATAGACAGAGACAGAGACAGAGATAGACCCAGACAGAGAGATAGAGACACAGAGAGAAGAGAGACAAAGACAGAGATAGAAAGAAAGAGACAGAAGAGAAAGAGACAGAGATAGAGCTAGAAAGACAAAATCAAAGACAAGATATACAGAGACAGAGAGAGACAGAAAGAGACAGAAAGACAGAGACAGGTAGAGAAGAGAAAGAGACAGAAGGGCAAAGAGAGAGAGAAAAACAGAAACAAAGACAAAGATAGACAAAGAGACAAAGACAGAGACAGAAAGAAACTGAGACAGAGAGAGGAGAGAGAGGCAGAAACAGAGACAAAGACAGAAAGACACAGAAAGACAGAAACAGAGAGATAGACAAAGACAGAGACAGAGATAGAAAGAGACTGAGACAGAGACACATACAGAGAGAGAGAGAGAGAGAGAGAGAGAGAGAGAGAGAGAGAGAGAGAGAGAGAGAGAGAGAGGAGAGAGAGACAGAGAGAGAGGAGAGAGAAGGGAGAGAGAGAGAGAGAGAGAGAGAGAGAGAGAGAGAGAGAGAGAGAGAGAGAAACAGAGAGAGAGGAGAGAGAGACAGAGAGAGACAGAGAGAGACAGAGAGAGAGGAGAGAGAGACAGACAGAGAGGAGAGAGAGAGAGAGACAGAGAGAGAGAGAGAGAGAGAGAGAGAGAGAGAGAGAGAGGCAGAAACAGACAAAGACAGAAAGACACAGAAAGAGAGAAACAGAGAGATAGACAAAGACAGAGACAAAGAGACAGAGACAGAGACAGAGAAACAGAAAGTGACTGAGACAGAGAGACAGAGAGAGAGAGAAAGAAACAGAGAGAGAGAGAGAAAAGGGGTTGGGGGAGGGAAAGCTTTCTCTAGGACTGTCTCACAGACTCCCCAAACCTCAGTGTCATGGAAAAGATCCCAGAGGCAATCTAATCCAAATAGTAACTGACCCAAATTATCATCTGTCCTCCATCTCCCCAGCCTTTGCTTGAAGTCCTTTAAGGAAGCCGGGACCCCCCTTCTCATCTCTCCAGGGAGCCTATTTCGCTTTGAGATTGCTCTAATCACTAGGAATTATTTCCTAACATGGACCCTCCATTTTTCACCATGCAGCTTCCACCCCTTGCTGCCAGTTTTGCCCTCTCGAGGTCAAGTAAAGCAAGAGAAAAATCTTAAAATTCTTGTCAAATATCTTCTTTGGAAGGGAGAAGGCCCCAATATCATACTGGGGACATAATTTTTAGTTAACAAAATCTGTGCCCTAAGGCTACTTCAAAATGTAGAGAGAAGAAATTTCAATCCAGAAAAGGGCCCCGGAGGCTCAGTTTCAATTTAGGGTGATATGGACCCAGCCTCCAACAGGGCAGCTGCAAACTCACAGCCAGAAAGGTGCCACAGAAGAGAACCAGCCTTTCATGAATATTTATTAAATCAAAGGGAATAGTCTTAATATCAGTGAAGAGTAAGATGAATTCACTCTTTATCCCACACCCCCAAGAGCTCCAAGTCTGTTTTTATTTCTCCCTACTTTCTCCTCCGTCTCTGTCTCTCCCTCTATTTCTGTCTCTTCCCTTCTCCTTATCCCCCATCTCTTCTGTTCTTTCTTCCTCTTTTTTTTTTTTCTTTTTTCCTCTCATCTACCTTCCTTTTTCCTCTTCAATTTCCATCCTCCCCTCTCTCCCTCTTCCCCTCCTAATAGTATATGTCTTAGGGTATGGATACAAAGAAAAGTAAGGAGAGTGGTACGAACCCTCAGAAAACTTGAGATGTGATTGAGGAGACAACAAACAAGATTCAAACCAGGATAAACTGGAGATAATCACAAGAGGGCATGAGCCAGCAGGCAGGGAAATCGGGAAGAGCTTCTTATAAAGGGAAGAAAGTTAACTGGGACCTGAAGGGAGCCAGGAGACAGAGATGAGTAAGGAGAGCACCACAGGGAAAATGCCTGAAGGCTGGGGATGGAGTGTCCCTTATGAGGAACAGCAAGAGAGCCAATGTCATTGGCTTTCTTCACGCCCTGACTACATAAGTATCGAATTGAAGAAGACTCCAGTTCAAATCCCATCTCAGACATGGTAAGTTATTTCTCTGGCAAGTCACTTAACTCCCCTGTGCCTTGGTTTATATATATATATATACATATATATAAAATAAATTTTATAAATTTATATTATAAGTCATATTATATCTTATATAAATTATATATTATACATCGAATATATAAACATAAAATATAATAAATTAAATATAATGTAAATATATGAATGTATACATATGTATATAAATATAATATATATATATAAGTTTATATCTATATCTATCTATCTAAAGTTTAGACTTAATGGCTTCCAAAATCCCATCCATGAGTCTGATTCTGTGACCCTGAGTTAGTTGAACTATATTAACCCACTGCCTTCGCTCCTGTCCCATGAGTGCTTCAAGTTAATATTTCACCAATATGGTGTCTGTCTGACCCGTAATTTTAACTAGTTAAAGATTTTCCAGGGCTGGGCTTTGATTCAGTTGAGCATTTCATGGAGAAAAGCAAGTCAAGTTCCTCCAAGTCCCAAATCCCAACGCCTTCCCTTAAAGATAGCAGAAAGACTTAAAAAGCCCACATGCCTGCAAATGCCTTCCCTGTAGTATTCAGTACATAGCATTATTGTGATCAATTTAGTCTTCTTTTCTCCCCTTAAAAGGATTAAGCACGGGTTCCCCTCAAAAGCACAGAGGGTTTCCATAGGATGCCTATATTACTCCTGGGCAGAGTATCATTTGCAAATTTGCAAATTTATAACATATCCGTGATTTTGTGAGCAAAGAGAATGGTCGGGATGGGAACTCCTCTCCTTCTGGCCCCAAATAAGGATGTCTCCCTTATCTGGCGATGACTTATTTTAGAAGACAAATTTGAAAACTTGCTTGAGGTACATACATGTTAAATTACTTGCCCATCTTCCCACCACTGGTGGGTATCAAAAGAAAGACCTGAACAATGATATTCCTGGTTCTCTGCTCCTTACTCTAGTCAGCATACAAACCTTCAATCATTTATGCTTTAAATTGGGTACAAACTACCACTGTGTGATCCTGGGCAAGACTCTTAATATTCCAGTGTTGTAGGCAACTCTCGAATACAGTAAGTTTCAGGACAGTTATTGAGTTTCATGGGTGGAAAGAGTCTCCATAATAAGAGTTCCCATTGCTGCTGAAATAAGAAATTCTCCCTTCCCCAATTTTATAAATGTGTAATATATATATATATATACATATACATATACATATACGTATACATATACATATATATATATGTATATGTATATTATTACATATATATGATAATATAATACATATGTATATGCACATATACAAACATATACATGTACAAACACAAAATAGATGATCTCAGGACAATATATAGCAATATACATATATATGAATACATATGTATATGCACATATACAAACATATACATGTACAAACACAAAATAATGATCTCAGGACACTGAGGTTCTGAGGGAGAAGTGAATTGACAAAGATCACATAGAAGATATACATCCAAAGTAGAATCTGAAGTCATTTTCCTCTTAATATTTCCATGCCGCCTCTCATATATATATATATGAATTAGTATGTATTTATAGGGCACACATTATATTTTGAGGGTACATGAACCTTATGAGAGAGAACATTTTATTATTGTTTTATTTATTATTATTGTCATTAGTGGAGAGAATAACTTCGTATATACATATATTTGCATATATATACATATTTTATGCATATATATATATGTGAATGCATCTCTATCTATATAGTGTGTGTGACACAAATGAACACATCTATTCCCCATCTATAATCCCATTCTCCCATGAGAACTACCCTTTCTTTTCAGTTCCTTCCTTCCCACTCCCCAAACCATGCTGTCATAGTCTTGACCTGTGATTTGGAAAGAGAAACATGGCTAATAGAAGGGAAAGAAGACGCTTACAGGAAGACTTGGCATTTTAGCAAACCCCACTAACAAATCAGGAATGACAGGCCACTCAATGAAAGAGGTTCTCCCGGTCCACAGCCTGTGTCGGTAGAGGCCTGAAGCCAGCCCCCCTCCCTTATAGCCGACAGCCCAACAATGCCGCACTGTAAGTCCCACAGACCCAGTTGGAACGCTCCTCCCCAGGCTCCCTCTGAAGTTTATGTGTTCCTAGATAGTCTGTCATCCATCAGCCTGGCAAGGCGCATTACGGCTGCAAAGGAAGGGATACGCATCCGCTTACCTTTCTTTCTGGAGTCTCTCTTGGTGCTGGATTTAACAGCCACTTGCAGGTCTGTCTCCGTTGACATCCTATTATATCCTTAGTCCTCTTCACACAGATCCAGTGTCTTGGGCAGGCTCATTGAGAATTCCTCTCCCAGAGAACGGCTTCTCCCTTCAGATACTATGCCCACCGACAGCACATCTCACTCGCTCCACTCGAGGGCTGAAACACAAAACAACAATAGTGATCTTAATGGTCAGCTAGGCAAAGCAAATCGGGGAGATGAGAACACAAGTGAAGGGACCCTCATTCTCCCCCACCATAATTCACAAGGTAATGGAAGGGGTCGGACATGACAAAAGATGCAAGGATCTTTCAGTAAACTCAACATGGCAAAGGCCAGACTGAGACCAAAGTCCTAGGTATGAGCCTGGACAAGGAGGGGCTGGGAGTTCGAGGGCCTCTTTTCCACATTGTTCAATCTGCCTCTTTTTTTGCCTGGTGATAATCCAAATTATACGCCAAGAATGACCCAAGAACAGATATGGAGAGTTTTCTAAGGGGAGGGGCATACTTCAGACAAGCTGGATCTGCATCCTGGCAGCCAAGAAGGGCTTCTGAGAAGTGACTCACGGCCTTTCCTGCAATGGTGGAGAGCAGCGGGGCTATGAACTTGACACACAATCAGGTTTTAAGGGCTGGATGACAAATGTGAGTTATATAAAACTTTCCCACAAGCCAATTTGTGGTGCCAGGTTTGGAGGGTATGCTGTGGCTCTAGCTAGATGGTAAGGTGAGAATAAGAAGTAGAGGACAAAAGAATAAGATTGGGAGAAAAAGATGGAGGAAGGGGGAGAGAGAACAGGATGAGGACTAAGAATAAGGGAAGGAAGAAAAAAGAGCAGAGAAAAAGAAAGGAAAGAGAGAATGAGAGACAGAAAGGAGAAGAAATAACTCAGAGAGGAAAGGAAAGATTAGAAAGCAAGAGGAAAGAAGAAAAGGAGAGACACAAAGACAGAAGAAGAAAGGAAGAGAGAGAGAGGAGAGAGAGAGAAAGAGAGAATTAGAGAGAGAGAGAGAAAGAGAGAATGAGAGAGACACAGAGAGAGAGAAGAGAGAGAGACAGAGACAGAGAGAGAGAAACAGAGACAGAGAGAGAGACAGAGAGAGAGAGAGAAGAGAGAGAGAGAAAGGAAAAAGAAGAAGGAAGGGAGAAGAGGAAGAAGGGAAGAAGAAGCAGAAGAAAAAGTAAGAGAAGAAGGAGGAGAAGGAAAAGTAGAGGAGGAAGAGGAAGGATAAACATAAAAACAGACTAGAACTCATTAGCTGAGTATTATTGTCAGGAAGCCTATCTATATCAGACCATGGAGAAAGAGAAAAAGACCTCTGTTGGTTCCAAGAGCTCTGAGGTAGGATCATAAAAATAATTTGCACTTACTTGGCGGCTTAAAGTCTGCCAAGTACTTTGCCCATACCAGCTCTCAGCAGTAGTTAGCAAAAGTTTTATGTCTGTTTCACAGATGAAGCAGAGCCCTGGCCACAGACCCACAACCTGGAGATCACCTCTCCTAATTTGAATTCCAATATTTATAGCCATAGGCCATGTTGCCTCTGAATGGCCCATGTGGGTCCAAAGTCATAACTCTTAACTTCCCATCCTCTGTGACCACCTGTAATTCCTCTAACCATAAGATCTCCTGATTCCATAGTACTTATAAAGAACAAATGCCATTTAGGAGGTAGATTTCAAGATTACCCCGTACTACAGATGAAGAAACTGAGGACATGGACACACATGAGGAAGCCTTTGGAGCCAGAATTCAAACCAAATGACAGTATCCCTGATCCCAGACCTAGATCTGGAAGGGTCCTTGCAGTCCATCTGGCTGAATATCCCTTTATTAGAGAGAAGGAAACAGAAGTCTGAAGAAGTTAAATAAGTAGTCCAGCATCACAGGTTAACAAATGGTGGAACTGGATTTAAACCCAACTCCAACCCCAGTGGTTTTTGCATCAGCCAACCTGTCCCCATCTCTACTCCAATTCTAGTTGTCTTTCCACAATGCCAGGGCCCTTGGTCTTCAGGGTCCCAGAGATGATGGACAATCACAGCAAGGCAATGGGGATGGGAATGGAGAAGTGGTGAGGAGCCAAGAGCCAAGAGTCTGCTTGACCAACACCGAGGCTGATGTTTATGCTACCAAAAGCTTAAATCAACCTAAACTTAAACTTAAAGGTAAATTTATTGAATGGTGATTGCTGGCATGAATATAATTTCTCTTTGGTAGACCTGAGAACATGGTAACAGGATTAAGAATAAAGAGAAAGAGTAAAAAGAAGGAGCCATCCCCAGCCTCTCTTACTTCTACTACCTTCCCTCTATTAGCTATCTCCTATTTATTTTGTATGTAGCTTGTTGTGGAAATTTGTGCTTCTGTACTATCTCCCTTAGTACTTTGTGAGCTCCGAGCTCCTTGAGGGTAGGAACTGCCTTGTGCCTCTTTTTTATATTCTTAGAGCTTAGCACAGTGCCTGGCTCAAATTAAGTGAGGGGTTATACAAATATTGAGTGGATTGATTGATTAAAATCAACATAATAATAGTCCCTACCTCCCAGGGTTTTAATGAGGATCAAATGAGATAATATTTATAAAAGGTTTAGCATGATGCAGGGAATATATTAAACACTTAATATAACCACTCTTCTTTCCTCTCCCCCTCCTTCCTTCTTTCCTTCGCTTCCCTTCCTCCCACTTTCATCCTTCTTTTCTTTCTTCTATCCCTCCCTCATTCCTTCCTTCTGACCTCTCTTGTTTCATTCCTTCCTTCATTTCTTGCTGCCTGCTTCCTTTCTCCCTGCTTCCCCCTCCCTCCTTTTCTTTCTTTCTTTCTTTCTTTCTTTTCTTCTTTCTTTCTTTCTTTCTTTCTTTCTTTCTTTCTTTCTTTCTTCCTTCCTTCCTTCCTTCCTTCCTTCCTTCCTTCCTTCCTTCCTTCCTTCCTTCCTTCCTTCCTTTCCTTTTTCTTTCTTTCTTTCTTTCTTTCTTTCTTTCTTTCTTTCTTTCTTTCTTTCTTTCTTTCTTTCTTTCTTTCTTTCTTTCTTTCTTTCTTTCTTTCTTTCTTTCTTTCTTTCTTCCTTCCTTCCTTCCTTCCTTCCTTCCTCCTTCCCTCTTCTCTTCCTTCCCTCTTCTCTCCTTCCCTCTTCCTTTCTTCTTTCCTTCCTTCCTTTCTTCTTTCCTTCCTTCCTTCCTCCCTCCCTCCTCCCTCTTCTCTCCTTCCCTCTCTTCCTTCCTTCCTTCCTTCCTTCCTTCCTTCCTTCCTTCCTTCCTTCCTTCCTTCCTTCCTTCCTCCCTCCCTCCTCCATCTTCTCTCCTTCCTTCCTTCCTTCCTTCCTTCCTTCCTTCCTTCCTTCCTTCCTTCCTTCCTTCCTTCCTTCCTTCCTTCCTTCCTTCCTTCCTTCCTTCCTTTCTTTCTTTCTTTCTTTCTTTCTTTCTTCTTCTTTCTTTCTTTCTTTTCTTTCTTTCTTTCTTCCTTCCTTCCTTCCTTCCTTCCTTCCTTCCTTCCTCCTTCCCTCTTCTCTCCTTCCCTCTTCTCTCCTTCCCTCTTCCTTTCTTCTTTCCTTCCTTCCTTCCTTCCTTCCTTCCTTCCTTCCTTCCTTCCTTCCTTCCTTCCTTCCTTCCTTCCTTCCTTCCTTCCTTCCTTCCTTCCTTCCTTCCTTCCTTCCTTCCTTCCTTCCTTTCTTTCTTTCTTTCTTTCTTTCTTTCTTTCTTTCCTTTCTTTCTTTCTTTCTTTCTCCCTCTCTCCTCCCTCTTCTCTCCTTCCCTTCCTTCCTTCCTTCCTTCCTTCCTTCCTTCCTTCCTTCCTTCCTTCCTTCCTTCCTTCCTTCCTTCCTTCCTCCCTATGCTGTCATTAATGAATTTTAAGTCATCTCTCTGATATACATCCCCATTCTACAAAAAATGTTGCTATTCAAGAACCTCCAAAAGGTCTTACAAATTTGGGAAGTAAGGAGATAACATGCACATGTGCATGCATATATGCACATCTGTCTGTATGGACAGAAAAGTCTCCTTGGTTCCTAATAAACAGGGAGAGACGTCCTGGCAGCTTAGCGAGATAATGCCATTACCTGGACCCAGTCCCTTCTTGATTTCTTAAGAAGTTAAAAACACTGGGCCATATCTACAAGGGAATATTTCAGAAACGCATTTATCTGTAATTCAGGAGAATCAAGTCCACCACAACCTGGAATAACGTGACAATTAAAATCATTTTTTCTCCTCCCACCCCTTGCAGAAGCTATGAAATTCTATCAGAGAAATTCAGACTCTTCCCGAATTTTGAAAAGCTTCAATAATGTTTCTTGGCGCCATGCAAGCTCTGGTAATTTAATATTCCTGAAGTGTGTCAGGTTTTCTATAATGAGCTCTTCACATCGAGATGTACACTACAGACGCTCTGGCTGTCTAGGATGAGGGCTGAGCCATGGGGAAGCCTTGGCTCACACGGGACGGAATTCAACCCCCAACAATAAACGAGGCAGAGGGAACAGGAGCACAAAGCTCATGAGGCCTGGAACGGAAAGGGAATACACACTTATGTGCACATGCACATGCATGCACATGTGCATGCATGTATGCAGTAATGGGCAGGGCGCACAAATACATAAAATACTGTGGCCAAAAGAAACCTCAGGAATCCTTTAGTCAGCAAGTTCTGAACCCTGAGGTCCTAAACTTGCTCTTTTTGGTGTTTTTCATTTTGATAACTAGGTTTCCAGATATAATTGTTTTTTTTTGTTTTGTTTTGTTTTGTTTTGTTTTGTTTTGTTTTCTTTCTAATTAGGTTCAGAGCCATTATTCAAATCAAATGACAGTATCCCTGACCCCAGACCTAGAGTTGGAAGGGCCCTCGCAGTCCATCAGGTTGAATATCCCTTTTTAAAGAGATTTTATTTGATGTGATTTCAAGACATGATTCTGAGAAGCAGTCTCTAGACTTCTTCAACCTGGCAAATGAGAAAATGCCTTAGAAAAAGGGTTTAAGCCTCTGCATTTAGTCCAATCCATCATTTTGAGAGGAAACAATGGAGGAAAGAGAAATGACTTGTGTAAATGCTCCTTCAAGGAAAAAAAAGAGTTAGGCTATAAAGCCTTTGGTCTCCAGATTCAGTTCCTTCCAGTCAACTACTGGTTCTTTGGCTTTCCTCTTCCTCTTCCCTCCTCACCTCTTTTCTCTCACCCTTCACTTCTCTGTCTCTCTATCTCCCTCTGTTTGGGTTTCTGTCTTTTATTTCCTCTATTTGTCTGTTTTTTCTCTGTCTCTCCTCTTTCTCTATTTTTCTGATTCTGCTTCTATCTTTCTACTTCTCTATCTCTGTTTCTATCTGTCTCTATTTTTCTTTTTCTATGTCTCTGTTTCTCTCACTGCATGTTTCTCTTTCTCTGTCTTGTCTTTGTTTATTTTTTTCTCTCTATTTCTCAATTTTGCTCCTATCAGTATCTTTCTCCTTCTCTTTGTTCTGAATCTCTCTTTCTGCTTCTCTCTGTTTTTATTTTTCTCTGTTCTCTCTCTCTGTCTCTCTTTCTCTTTCTCTGTCTCTCTCTGTCTCTCTGTCTCTATCTCTCTTTCTCTCTCTCTCTCTCTCTCTCTCTCTCTCTCTCTCTCTCTCTCTCTCTCACACACACACACACACACACACACAGACACACACACACACACACCCCACACTTAAAAATAGCAAGAAGATGAGAAAGATAGCTAAATAGCTATAGAGCAGATGACAATATTAAGATCAAAGATGACCTCAAGAAGTTAGAATGTTGGGCTAAAACTAATGTAATGGAATTAAATAGGAATAAATATCAAATCTTCCATGTGGGCTCAAATATTCAATTTCCTGACTATAAAATGCAGGAAATGTGATTTTTAAAGAAGAGAAAAAAAAGAAATTCACATAACAAAAAGTGCTGTGGGCTCCAATGCTCTGTAATGGTGTAACAAGGTACCCAAAGAGCTCTGGCCACCTTGCCAAAGTAACCAAAATCTAGTGTCTGGGACAAAAGGGAATTTATGTGTCACTGGCCTCTGTCAGACCTGTTTTGTGGTGTAATATCCGGGCTTGGATTATACTTTAGAATGTGCGCCTTAGGAAATACAATCATAAGTTGGGCAGTCAGGTTGAGGAAGAACATGGGAAAGTCTCTCAAAGTCTCCCTTCAAAGGCTTTGTCCTAAAGATCAAAGGAGGAAGTGCCCTGAAAATATTTTGTCCATTCCCCTGAACAGAGCAGAGAATAGCAAAGATGGACTCTAAATGAACAGAGATACAAAAAGAAATAGCACAGCACAATCAAAATGGCAGGAAAGTGGAGGAAATGCTTGAAGAATCTATAAACCAAAAAAGCAACCTTGAAGAAAGATCTCAGAAAGACAATTGAAGAGCCACTGGCATCTTAGAAATAAATACACATGATGGAACCAAGAGCCAAAATGATGCTTCGAGGTAATGGGGCGATGGGGCTGTGGCCATTCTTAGAGTTCCCAGCAATACCTTCCTTAAATACTACAGCTAAATACTAACCTCCCATACATGGAAATGGCGGAACAGTTAGAGGAAAGATAAAATCACTTGATAGAGTCACCAAAGACCCAGATTTGGAGAACAACTCAGGGTAAACTCCTACACACTGTGCAAATCACCAGCAGGGATACCATCAATCCCATTAGAGCCCTATGGTCCTGTAATAGACAAAAATCATGTCATCTGGCCACCTCATTTGACACATAAGGAAACTGAGGCCTACAGGACTAAACTAACTGCTTTGAAGTCACAAATTTATCAATATTAAAATCAGACCTTGAATGCAGGACTGTTCTCTTTTTCCTGAAACAATTGGGGTTAAGTGACTTGCCCAGGGTCACATAGTTAGGAAGTGTTAAGTGTCTAAGGCCACATTTGAACTCAGGTCCTCCTGACTTCAGGGCTGATGCTCTATCCACTATACCAGTTATAGGCCCCTCCCAGCACTATTCTTGAACACCAAGGAAAGTCCAAAGTACTGTCATTATTCTGATATTTATCAAGCTCCAACAAGACAATGAGGGTGAGAATGAGATGTGTTACTTTAATCAAATCAAATACACCAAAAGTTGTAGGCGGGGCTTAGTAAATATTACAGGAATTTATTAGACAGCAATTGGGCATCCTTACCAACATTTCATTTAGCTAATGGATCACACTGTTTCATTAAATGTTTATAGCTCAATAATATTTCATTACAGTGATCCTTCTTGTCTCTGGACACAGTAGGGTGGCTTAGTACAAACAAAGTCAGTAATGTCTAAATTGATAATCCTCTTGTGTGGATAATCTTCCTTCCTTCCTTCCTTCTTTCCTTCCCTCTTCCTCTCCTTCTTTGGTTTACACCAAGGATCTGATTTCATTATAGGGAACTCATTCATCATTGTACATCATTATCTTTCTTTCTTCTTTCCTTCATTCCTTTATTTTCTTTGTTTTACATGAAGAATCTATGATTTCAGAGAGAACTCATTCACCAATGTACTTTATAATCTTTTTCTTATTTTCTTTCTTCCTTCTTTTTTCTGTTTTACATTAAGAATCTATGATTTTATCAGAGAGAACTCGTTTAGCAGTGTACTTTATAATCTTTTCTTTCCTTTCTTCCTTCCTTCCTTCCTTCCTTCCTTCCTTCCTTCCTTCCTTCCTTCCTTCCTTCCTTCCTTCCTTCCTTCCTTCCTTCCTTCCTTCCTTCTTTCCTTCCTTCCCTCTTCCTCTCCTTCTTTGTTTTACACCAAGGATCTGATTTCATCATAGGGAATTCATTCATCATTGTACTTTATCATCTTTCTTTCTTCTTTCCTTCATTCCTTTTTTTTCTTTGTTTTACATCAAGAATCTATGATTTCAGAGAAACTCATTCACCAATGCACTTTATAATCTTTTTCTTATTTTTTTTTCTTTTTTCTTCCTTCCTTCTTTTTCCTTTCTTTCTTTTCTTTCTTTTCTTTTTTTTTTTTTGTTTGTTTTACATTAAGAATCCATGATTTCATCAGAGGGAACTCATTCACCAATATAGTTTATAATCTTTTCTTTCCTTCCTTCCTTCCTTCTTTCCTTCCTTCCTTCCTTCCTTCCTTCCTTCCTTCTTTCCTTCCTTCCTTCTTTCCTTCCTTCCTTCCTTCCTTCCTTCCTTCCTTCCTTCCTTCCTTCCTTCCTTCCTTCCTTCCTTCCTTCCTTCCTTCCTTCCTTCCTTCCTTCCTTCCTTCCTTCCTTTCTTTCTTTCTTTCTTTCTTTCTTTCTTTCTTTCTTTCTTTCTTTCTTTCTTTCTTTCTTTCTTTCTTTCTTTATTCCTTCCTTCCTTTCTTCATCTTTGGTACTACAGATTATTATTCAAAATACTTCTAATTTCTTTTCCTTTAAAGTCTACAAAGCATTCTGCTGACAAAGTCCCTCTATAGACTTTGTCCCTGTATTCTCTTAACATCATGAGGATACAAGTACAGTACGGAGTGTCTATTGGAAATCTCTCTCTCCTGCTCTCCCCACATTACCTGTACTAGCTTGTCACATTGCCACAAGCCTTGTTCTTCACAGCTCAGTCCTTGAAAAATGTTATTTGGGTTGGGTTGACATTATTTTTTACAAGGAGTATCTCTCATATTAAGGCAACTAGGTGGCGCAGTAGGATAGAGCACTAGGTCTGGAGATAGGAAGACCTGAGTTCAAATGTCTCAGACACTTACTAGCAATGTGACCCTGGAGAAATCACTTAATCCTGCTTGTCTTAGTTTCTTCATCTATATGCTGAAAAAGGAAATGGCAAACTCCTCCAGGATCTTTGTCCCAAAAAACCTCAAATAGGGTCACGAAGAGTCAGACATGACTGATCAACCACAAATCCCTCACATCTAGTCTTTGTGGACAAAAATATTGTGGAAAAGAGGAGATTGGTTCTGTGATACCTCTGGCATGGGGAGTTTCCAATGCAGAAACTACATTTCATAAAAAGTAGTATTTTTTATATTTTGCAAAACTATTGTATATTCTCTATAAAAAACCATTTCTGCCACACATATCCCCCACAAACTGTAATAATTTACGTGGGACTCCAATGTCTGCATCAAATTGTGTAGATAGTTCCAAGAATGAAAATGGAGGTAATTGTTGTACAGAAAAAAAGAAGCGGATAGAAATCTGCTTTTCTGTGAAAGTTGTTGCTCACCTTGTTGCTAGATCCCTGGCTTTGTGGCCAAACATGATTTTAGAAAGTGGCCTGGGGTACGGAGAGATGGAGAACAGTCCTTAAAGGCCATCTACTTCATCTGCCCCATTTTACAGGTGAGCAAATTGGGGCTAAGAGAGCGTGAATGGTAACACAAGAACTTGAATTCAGGTTTTCCTAATTTCAGGCCCTCTACCGATCATATGATGCTATATCGAAGAAAACAATGTCTCTGATGTTTCTGTAACAGTATAATGTTATACTTTCCAGGGACACTCACAACAATATGCATTGAAAAATTACTCTTGGGCAGCTAGGTGGCGCAGTGGATACAACAGCAGCCCTGAATTCAGGAGGACCCGAGTTCAAATCTAGTCTCAGACACTTAACACTTCCTAGCTGTGTGACCCTGGGCAAGTCACTTAACCCCAGACTAAAAACAAAACAAAAGGAAACAAAACAAAACAAACAAACAAAAAAAAAAAAACCAAACAAACAAACAAAGAAACAAAAACGAAAAAATACTCTTAGGCCCATTTTATAGATGAAGAAACAGGTTCATGCAAGTAAAGATACTTTCCTGGGGCCATAAAGCTACTTAAGGGCAGAGCCTTGAAGGCATGAGAAGGCTCCTAGCCTTTCCAGGTTCCAAGGGCTGGGGTCCTTCTAAACTACCTTGTGCCCTATAAATTTAACCGTATAAGGAGTCTCCCTCATGGAGGCCCTTGAGCACAGGGACTGTTCCACTTCTGTAGTGTTTATCTTGGCTATTCCAGCACATGGACAGGTACTGAGCCTTTGATCCCACAGATACAGAGGACTTATTATTCAAAATATTTCTAATTTCTTTTACTTTAAAGTCTATAGAGCATTCTGCTGACAAAGTCCCTCTATAGATTTTGTCCTTGTATTCTCCTAACATCACGAAGATACAAGTACAGTATGGAGTGTCTATTGGAAATCTCTCTCTCTCTCTTGCTCTCCCCCACATGAGGATGCTCCAGATGAGGAACATCTTTCTTCTGAAACTTAAATAATTTTAGGGAGTCACCTGAGGCTCTGAGAGATGAAGTGAATTGGCCAAGATCACACAGCCAGTGAGTGTCAGAGGTGGGAACTGACTTTGGAAAACTCTATCTGCTGTGCTTCTTGCCCCTCATACAGCAGGCGTTTAATAAATGCTTGCTGCCTGATGGATTGAAGATGGTGAGATACAGAGAAATCTGGGCGGCTCCACACTCCTGTCCAGAACCCAGTTCTGGTTGGTTTCTGTGCCTTCTCGATTGTGAGTAATCCTCAGTGTCAGGGAGTCCCTCGGGAACCATGGGAAGAAAAGGCAGGGATTTAATGAGGCTCTCCCATGAATGGAAGCTCAAATAAACAAATGCCTTATTTGGCAGCTTCACCCGCTGATTTCCCTGCGAACATACAGGCATTATTTACTCTCCTCCTCCAAGTGGCATTTCATTATCTTCAAAGTTAACCACGTAGAAGTGAGGAATTGTGTCCAAACATCTGTAAACGGTGAGTTGAACAGTAGTTCTCTAGTTATAATAATGATAACTTACATATCTACAGCCCTTCATGGCTTAAAAAGCACTTTGCATAATAATAACTCCCATTTCTACGGGATTTTGTTTCCCAAAGTGCTTTTCTCACAATAACTCTTCTTGTCACTTTACAGATGAAGAAACTGAGTCTCAGAGAGAAAAAGCAATTTACAAGCTAAGTGATCATGGGTAAGCATCAGTCTCATTTAAACTTGGGTTTTCCAACCACAAGACTTTCTTGGGGTAGCTAGGAGATGCAGTGGATAGAGCACCAGCCCTGAAGTCAGAAGGACTTGAGTTAAAATGTGGCTTCAGATACTTAACACTTCCTGGCTGTATGACCCTGAGCAAGTCACTTAACCCCAATTGCCTCAAAAAACAAAACAAACAAACAAAAACAAAAACAAACAAACAAAAAACTTTCTTAAGGAAAAGTTTCTTAAGGACAAAGGCAGCTGGTGACCCAAAGGGGACAGAGTGCTTGATTAAGAATCCCGGAAGGCCTGAATTCAAATTTGTATTCAGATCCTTACTTGGCTGTGTGACCTAGGACAAGTCATTTAACCTCTGAAACAAAGTTTATCTCATTTTCTTTATCTGTAAAATGAGAATAATAGTGTCTCCTCCCATGGTTGTTGTGAGCATTAAGTGGCATAATAATTGTAAAGCACTTGATGTAGTACCTGTCTCACAGTAAGAGCTATATAAAGTTTATTATTATTATCAATCTCTCCTGTTAGTCCCCTTTCCTCCCAAATATCTGCCATTCACTTTACGTAGTATACATGTATGAACAGACTCCTAGCCATAAGCATGTATGTATATAGTACATATGTGCAAATATGTAATTGTGGATATATTTATTTATATAGACCCATGTATATGGGTTTATATATTTATACTTGTAATATGTGTATGTGTGACTATGTGTGTGAATTTGCATGTGTGTACATATATACACACACATACACACACATATATACACACACATATATTTACACACACTATTCAATTCACCATTTCCATGAAGCTATTTGGGTGCAATTCTCCACTTTTATCTGATTAACTCTGAAGATAATGAAGTGCCATTGAAGGCAAAGAATAAATAATGTCTGCACGTTCTCAGGGAAACTGATGGCTGAAACTATCAAGACATTTGTTTCTTTGAGATTCCATTCACTGCAACACACATATATACATATATACATTTTATACACACACATATATATATATATATAATATGTATATACATATGTGTGTACACCCACACACACAGAACATCTTATTCCCCCCTTCTTAAAATGTGTGTTCTAGAATTGCACGTGTTTAACCTATATTGGATTATTTGCTGTCTAGGAGAGGGAGGAAGGAGGAAGAGAGAGAGAGAGATGTGAAATATAAGGCTTCACAAGGGTCCATGTTGAAAACACTCTGTGTGTATTTTGAAAAATAAAAAATGACTATAAATTTTTTAAAAGAAAAATGTGAATCGGAATGGAAACCACATGTAAACGATTACATACAAAGCAGGTCTCAAAGAGGGATAAACTAGAAATATTCTCAAAGGGAAAGCACTGATATTGATCAATTGATTGACCAGTAACATGGGCACCACATCCCAACGTCAACAGAAAGACCTCAGACGTTGGGAGCAGAAAACATGAACTAAAGTCCTAGCGGATACTTCCTGTCCGTGTGCCTTTGGAGACTGATTGTAGGTGCTATTTTTGGCACCAATTGCCTCATTCATAAACTGTGAGGTCAGGGGATCTCTAGTTGAGATTGTTTCCTCCTCATATGTAAAATGAGGTTGTACACCCACAGGATCTCTAGCTGACATCCTTTCCACTTTTCAATCCCATCTTCTAAATTCTCCCATACTCAGGTTCCAGGCTATTTTCCAGCCTCACACGTGGTCCCTCACTTCCATCATTTTAGCATATAAGTTTTGACACGCCCATTCTACAGATGAGTCTCAGAGAGTACAGCAATTTGGCTGAGGTCACAGAGCAGAGCCAGGACTGGAAGCCAGGCATTGAGCCTCCTAAGTTGGATCTCTTCTGACAGGCTCCCTCTGACAGCCCCATGTACGAACATCAACCACTTGAGCAGAGCTCTCCCAGACAGCTCTCCCCATGTGTCCATATTCAACAGATCATTCTCCAGCTCAAGCTAGTTCCACAATGTCAGACTTTTCTTTCCCAACATGGCTTTTCCGGTCTTTTCTAATCTTGGGGACATCCTTCCAAATGAGTAGAGGACCCTGGGAGGCATCTAATTGACGTCCTATTTCCTTTAAGCAGCCTTAACTCAAGTAGTCTTATTCCCAATGTAGAATTTTATCACCCTCATTTTTTAAAAGGAAGCCCATCTCATCATCCTTTATGTCCATCATTATTTGCCAGTGAAGTCGGAGCCTCGTCTCAATTACTGTAGTATGAGAAGCATACATCCTTCTTATTTCCTTCATAAAAGGAACATGCTACCCCCCCATGAACCCATCCAATTTCCACAATTATGACCCTGATGGAGTGTATATGCACCAGTGGTAATGATCACGCAGGTTCCTTCATGAAGAAAGATGGCGTCTCTAAACTGTGCTCTGGAAGGCATTGTGCTTAGAATTTAGTTCCCCTTTCCCTTCTCTAGCCTGGGGGGAAAAATCTATCTGAAGTGAACTGTCCCGACTACCTCCCTCCCCTTGGCCCCCAGGGTCATGTGCCTACAAATGGGGTGGCTAAGACTGGAAGGACAGAAGTCGACAGTGAGAGTGTCAGGACCTCCGTGAGAGAGAACAGAGAACAGAGATGTTTATGAATGAAGGAATTCCTGAATATGCCTGTTCCCTGGTGTCCGACTCTTTGAAATCCCACGGCCCACAGCACCCTACATTCAATCCTCCATTACCTCTCAAAGCCTGTCCAAATTCACATCGACCGTTTCTATATCACCATCTCTCCGTCTCATTCTCTACCCTCCTTTTGCCTTTAATCTTTCCCATCAAAAGGGTGTTTTTCTAAGAATTACTGCCTGAATGAATGAAAATCTGCATAACTTAAACATTTTCTATGAGCAAAAATTGTGCTAAGTGCTGGGGATACACATAGACAAACATAATTCCTGTCCTTATATTCTAAAAGGAAAAGATATTTCTCAGGGAGCTCGCGGGGGTAGTTACGAGTGCAGTCAGCCAGTCTTCAGGCTCCTGAGGACAAAATACCCAAGAGAAATAAGACCCCAAGATTCTCTCTTAGGATCAACTTATCTGAAAGAATACCATGTGCTTAATAAAGTCAAATAACCATTAAAATGTATATAATAATTTATGGTTTACAAAACTCTTTACATGCCATATATCATTTGATCCTCTCAATGACCCCGGACTGAAGGTGCCATCAATGTCCTTATCTGAGGACACCAAATCCATGCTTTGGCCAAGATCACCCAGGGAGGATTCAAACCCAGGACTTCCTGACTGCTAACTCTGTACCTCCCTGGGTATCTAGGTGTCTCCTCAATGTCTAGCATGGAGCTTGTATCCTCAAAGTAGGTTTTGTTGCTTGACCAATTGATTTCCAGATGACCTTAAGGGAAGCAAGGTACCATTCTCACAACCTCGTTAAGCATGGCCATATACTGGCCATGATGCTAGCCTTTGCTTCTAAGCAGTTTAGAATCTAGTTGGAGAGACAAGACTATGACACGAAGATTTAAACAAGAATTTGAGTGTAGCGTTCAAGGAAAAAAATACTAATGATTCCCAAATCCATCACTCTTTGTAGGATGTCACACAGCTTCTCCTTCTAGCTGTATGACCTTGGATAAGACACAACTCTCCTGAACCACAATTTCCTCCTTTTTTTTTTCAAAGTCAGGTTAACTTAAAGCTCCTAATTTACAGGGTGGTTTTGGGCTAACATATAAAATGCATAGAAATAATACAAATAATATATTCTATATAAATGTATATAAATATAATTTCACACATATTTTCTTACACCTAGATGAAAGAAGCAGTTTGTGAATTTGAGATTTTGACTGTTATTTTTACTTATTTATTTATTTTGGTGAGAACAATTTGTGAATCTTTGAACAAGTCAATGGGAAGAAACCCTTGGTACCTTTTAAAAAGGAGAAGAAATCCTTGTGATGTGTAGTGTAGATTCTTTTAAGCTGAAGGGTGGGGAAAATGTGTGTTTCCAAAAGTTCCTCTGTTCACTTAAAGACACACACACACACACACACACACACACACACACACTTTTCTTTTTTTTTTTAAACATTTCTATTTAAACTTTTCAGTTCTAAATTCTATCCTTCGTTCCTTTCTTCCTCTCCACCCTCCTCAAGACAGTAAGCAATCAGATATAGATTACATATGTGCAATCATGTAAAACATTTCCATATTAGTCATTTTGTTTGAGGAGACTCAAATAGAAGGAAAATAATGAAAGAAAAAAAGTGGAAAATAGAATATGACCATTCACTGGAAGGTCAAACACTGAAGCTGAAACTCAAATACTTTGGCCACATAATGAGAAAAAGGAATCCACTGGAAAAGACCATGGTATTGGGAAAGACTGAAGGCAAAAGAAGAAAAGGATAATAAAGGATGACATGGAAGCAATGTACAGGAGCTTGGAAAGGCCAGGAAATAGTGGAGGAGAGAAGGGCCTGGTAAGCTCTGGTCCGTGGGGTCATAAAGAGCTAGATATGACTGTAAAGAACAAAATAGTTTATAAACATCTTAAAAAGCCATACAATTGTCAGCTGTTGGTTTATCAGTTTGTGTTGCTTAATAAATTATTAAACAAATATTTCTCTATTATTACTGTTGTTTACTCAATTTTTCTTGAAGTGTAAAGTCTGCCCACCATTGTGCTGTGTACATAGGCACCTAATTTCTCAGTTGTTATTGCAACTGTTTCCCTCTCTGCCTCCAGCCTTTCTCCATGACAAGCCATCTTCCACACAGCTGATCAAGTCATTTCCCCAAAGAACTCTTCTGGTCAAGTTTCTCCCTTTACCCAGAAGCTCCACTGGCTCCCTATTTCCTTTAAGAGAAAATACAACGAATGTTCTCCACCTCCAGAGAGAACTGACAAAGTCTGAGTGCAAATAGAAGTACATTTTTGTATTCATTTTCTTTGTTTTTCTTGCTTATTTTTTGTTTGTTTGCAACACGGCTAATATGGAAATAGGTTTTGCATGACTTCACACATATAACTGAGATCACATAACTTCACTTCTCAAAGGGTCTGAGAGAATCTGGAGAAAGGGAGAGCATTTGGAACTCACTTTTAAAAAATGAATGTTAAAAATAAACAAATAATAAGTTAAAAAATATACAAACTACACACTTCTCTTCTTGGTCTTTAGAGCCTTTCACAGTCTAGATCCAATGCAGTAAGCCTTCCCAGGCTTACCAAGCATTACTTACTATAGTTCATGCATGTTTTGTTCCAAGCAAACTTATCTCTTTTCTCTTTTCCTTTTCATTTTCTCTCTCCTCTCCTAGTTTTTGCCCTTTCTTGAAATGAATTCCCACTTTACCTTCCCCTCTTAGAATCCCCAACACTTATCAAGGTTCAACTCATATATAGACTCCTAGGCAAGGTCTGGTCTGTTTGTCTCAGTAGTTTCCATTCCTCCATGCAACATTAATATACTATATTGGATTAGTTTCCATCTAAGGGAGGAAGTGGAGAAAAGGAAGAGGAAAAAAAAAACGGGAACACAAGTTTTTGCAAGAATGCATGCTGAAAATTATCTAGGCATATGTTTTGAAAATAAAAAGCTTTAATAAAAAACAAAATTAGCATATATTTTATATTTCCTTTTCTAGGTATTTATTGCCTTTCACCATTACAAGAATGTAAACTGGAGCAGTTAGGTGGTGTAGTGGATAGAGCACCAGCCCTGAAGTCAGGAAGACCTGAGTTCAAATCTGGTCTCAGACACTTACCACTTCCTAGTTGTGTGACCCTGGGCAAGTCATTTAACCCCAATTCCCTCACCAAAAAAAAAAAAAAAAAAAAAAAAAAAGATTGTAAACTCCTTGAGGATAAAATTTATTTCTTTTTTGGCCTCTGCATCCCAATATCTAATACATATCAGGCACTCAAAAATAATTGTTGAATTAACGAGTGACTGGATACTCAATAATTATATGTCTGATGAAAAAATCCTGGAAAGACTTAAATGAACTGATGCATAGTGAACAGAAACAGGACAATATTTGAATATTTACACAGTAAAAGGAATATTATTTGATGAAGAATTGTGGATGACTTAGTTATTCTCAGCAATACAATGATCCAAGACAATCCCAATGGACTAATGAATCTGCAGAGAAAGAGCTGATATTATTTGGATACAGTTTGAAGCATGCTATTTTTAATTTTCTTTTTTTTTCTTTTATTTGAGTCTTCTTCCACAAAATGACAAACATGGAAATGTTTTACATGATTGCACATGTATAATTTATATTTGATTGCTTATCACTTCAGGATGGGAAAGGCAGGTAAGAATGGGAAGGATAGAATTTGGAACCCAAAATTTTAAGTAAAAATGTTTTAAAAAGAAAAAAAATATAAATATCTGAAAAATGAAATTAGAAACTTTTAGAAACATTCACTTTTCCTACCTTTCAGATTAAAAAAAATCTACATTGCATATCATAAGGATTTCTTCTCCTTTTTAAAAGATATCAAAGGTTTCTTTCCACTGATTTGTTAAGAATTGTCACTCTCACTGAAAAAGAAAAAGAGAAAAATAAAAATCCCTGATTCACAAAAGCTCCTCCTTTCACTTCGGTGCAAGAAAATATTTGTGAAATGTTTAGCATCTCTCAGCCTGATTCCTAATGGACACATCTGAGTCTATTTGGCCACTTCTTTTTACCCAAAGTCTCACCAGAGGGCTAAACAGAACACCATTGGCCTAATTGATTTGAGTGAACTCAATCCCCGTTTAAAAATAGACTCTGTAGGTCAGCAAGGGCCTGACTAATAATCAGTAACATCAATTCTCAGCATGTGAGCGTGGAGGGTGTTCCTCAGTGACCATCTTTCTCAAAAGCCTCCAAGTTCTTCCTAGATACTTCCTCATTAATCCCTTCACCTCTCCAGTTAGACAGAGAGAGGTTACTTGGTGTCAGTACCATAAGGGACCTAAAGCCTCCGGCCTAAACAATCTCACCTTCCTCTCCCCACACACCTGCGATTTTCTTTCAGGGCTGGAGGACAGCCGCCCTTATCAGGATGCTCGACCTGGGACAAGACCAGAGCCCAGAAAGTCCTTTAACAAGTCCCAGGCCTGAGATTCTCATTGTCTAGACTTCAGCCGTGATTGCAGGCTCAGTAAGTCACTGGGAGATACGGCAGCTGCAGATGTGGAAGCAATCAAACCACATTAAGAAAGAGAAAGCCAAAGGACCAGGGAAGAGATGGTGACTGCCCCGGTCAGACCTCATCTGAAGAATTGTGTTCGGTTCTGGGTATCACATATTAGGGAGGATATCGATTAATCTGGAGAGTGTGCTGAGGGAGCTAAGCAGGTTCATGAAACATGGTAACCTAGTAAAGGAACAGGAGAAAAGTGAAGAGCTGTGTGACAGTCCCCTCCGAGTACAAGAAGAGCTCTGTTTGGTCCCAAGAGGACTAAATTAAAGCAAAGAGTAAAGTTGGCAAAGGGGCAGACTAGGTTTGTTGTAGAATTCCTGGTAACTAGGAAGCACTAACAAGAATTTGCTGATGGATTGAAGGAAAAACAATTTCTTGCTAATGAGAGTTAGCTCAACAAAGTATGGACCCCTTAGGAAGGCTAGAGGCTCCCCAATACTAGCAGTCTTCCACGGATGGATAATCACTTGTCACATATGATGGAGAGAGTTTTTGTATACATGTGGGTTAGAACAGATGATTTCTGGAGTTCCTTCTAAGAACGATTCTGAGATTTTCACTGTAAAACTGCTTCTTATTGTGACTGAACTGGCTCACAGGTTCAAGTTATCCTACCAACTAAACTAAACTTCTATGAATGAAGGAGGGAAATATGGAAAAGAGGGTCTACATCTGAAATCTGTATCTGAAATCGGCAGGACTGATTTGTGGTAGAGAAGGGAGAGTATGGATCTATAGACAATATAGAACAAATGATGTAGTGTGAAGGAAGTTCAAAGTTTAAAAGGGGTGGGTGGATTGGAATCATATCTGTTTCCATTTTGAAGAAAGTTCCCAGGCTAGCCCTGTTTTCATTCCTCTCTGAACTCCCCTCTTGACCTATTGGAATTTCTCTACCAGAACTAGAGACCATTATTGATCATAAAATAGAAGATTTTGATTACATCAAATTAAAAAGCTTTTGTACAAACAAAACTAATGCAAACAAGATAAGAAGGGAAGTAACAAATTGGGAAAACATTTTTACAGTTAAAGGTTCAGATAAAGGCCTCATCTCGAAAATATACAGAGAATTGACTCTAATTTATAAGAAATCAAGCCATTCTCCAATTGATAAATGGTCAAGGGATATGAACAGACAATTTTCAGATGATTAAATTGAAACTATATCCACTCATATGAAAGTGTTCCAAATCACTACTGATCAGAGAAATGCAAATTAAGACAACTCTGAGTTACCACTACACACCTGTCAGATTGGCTAAGATGACAGGAACAAATAACGATGAATGTTGGAGGGGATGTGGGAAAACTGGAACCCTAATACATTGTTGGTGGAGTTGTGAAAGAATCTAACCATTCTGGAGAACAATTTGGAACTATGCCCAAAAGGTTATCAAACTGTGCATACCCTTTGATCCAGCAGTGCTACTACTGGGCTTATATCCCAAAGAATTACTAAAGAAGGGAAAGGGACCTGTATGTGCCAAAATTTTTGTGGCAGCTCTTTTCATAGTGGCTAGAAACTGGAAAATGAATGGATGTCCATCGATTGGAGAATGGTTGGGTAAATTATGGAATAAGAATGTTATGGAATATTATTACTCTGTAAGAAATGACCAGCAGCATGAATACAGAAAGGTCTGGAGAGACTTACATCAACTGATGCTGAGTGAAATGAGCAGAACCAGAAGATCACTGTACACTTCAACAACAATACTGTATGAGGATGTATTCTGATGGAAGTGGATATCTTCAACATAGAGAAGAGCTAATCCAATTCCAATTGATCAATGATGGACAGAATCAGCTACACCCAGAGAAGGAACACTGGGAAATGAGTGTAAATTGCATATTTTGTTTTTCTTCCCAGGTTATTTTTACCTTCCAAATCCAATTCTTCCTTTGCAACAACAACAAGAAGAACAAAATTCGGTTCTGCACATATATATTGTATCTAGGATATACTATAAGATATTTAATATGTATGGGAATGCCTGCCATCTAGGGGAGGGGGTGGAGGGAAGGAGAGGAAAATTCAGAACAGAAGGGAGTACAAGGGATAATGTTGTAAAAAAAATTACCTATGCATCTGTACTATCAAAAATGTTATAATTATAAAATTAATTAAAAAAATTGAAAAAAAAGGAATTTCTCCACCAAAGTGCCCATTAGAATAATAAAGACTTATTGCCTTCTCTGGACCTCAAAGTACCAGCTCTGACATCAAAGAACTGAGGTTCAGATCTAGAGGTGGCCGATTACCTCTATGACCTTTAGGACATTAACTCCCCAAAAGGAAGGGTTTGATCCACATGACTCATCTATGATCCATACAGCATCTAGGACTATAAGATTAGATGAACTGTGTGTTCCCTTCAAGATCAAAATCTGAAATCCTGGACAGGATGCCTGAAATGGCAAGATCAAAGAAATACACATTTTTGTAGCCTTCCATCAGTCACCAGATCTGCCAGAGGAGACACAGCATGTGTCCCTCACTATGGTCGCTTTCCAGGGGGGGGGGGGTAGGTGGGGAAGATGAGTGGTAGAAGAATATGCTTCATGAGTTCTCATGGAAAGGTCATTTACCATCAATGCTCTCTGCTCACTCATGGAGGTCAGAGAGAATAACGTTGATCTCAGGAACTAAGTAAGGTCTGTTGCTATAGGGAAAGGCAAGTATCTATAGCAACCAGGATGAGGTATGAAAGGAAAGATAGCTCGGTAAATGGAAAATGATATAAGATACCCAGGTGGTATAAAGTACCGATAAAAATTGGCAAATGGAAGAAATAGCATGGTAGTATGGGTGAGAAGCCCCGAGATCAGGAATCCAAGAATAAGACGAAGAAAGTGGAGATCTTTTGCCCAAAGGAAAGAAAACACAATGAGTTTGGGTAAGCCATCTCCAAGGATCTGAAGGCCTGGGGAATGGGAGAAGGATTGAGGGTGGACACAGAGACAATGGATATAAGTTACAGAAGATTTAGACTTGAATAGGAGGAAAATCGAACCCAAACCTCCTGAGAACTAGAAATTTCCAAAGGAGTTGTCTCCATCAGGATGGCACTGGCTGCCTTCAAGTGGAGACTGAATGACTGCCAATAAAGCATTTTCTTACAAACTCCCTGGAAGACAATGCTGGTTCCATGTCAGAGTTGAAGAAGCTACTGTGCAAAGGGCAAGGTACTGCTCGGGATCACCCCGCTGGCAAGTGCCAGAGACAGGATGTGAATCTAGTCAGCTCTAAGACATGACATCACTCATCAATAGCAACAAATTCTACCATGATCAATAGGTATTACAGATTTAAAAGTGTAAAGGGCTAGAACTGAGCAATGCACTTGGATAATGGAGCACGTGAGACATTGCCAATTGGACAATTCTCTATTAACATGTTTGAAGGTTGACCCTCCTCAACTATTCTGTGCTGGCTGGATTGACAGGGGGGAAGTGACTTGTGTGGGTGGAATAGGAGGAGGAAATTGAGGCATTCTCCTGGCAGTGGAGAGAGAGGAAGGTAGTGTGGAGATTGTTAGATCTAATCCCCTGATGGCGACCCCAAAAGACCAAGAATAAAGGATTTTTGGTGATCCTGATTCCGGCTGATTTCTGGGGAGACAGGGTTCCGGCATAAAAGGGAAGAGGAACCCTGAAAGTGAGTTCCAGCCTAAGGAGGGAGTCAGAAGGGAAGAGCTACAGTATCCCTACCTTCATGATGGACGGGTGGCTTACGGGTTAGTCTTCCCATTCCTAGAGGTCTTCCAAAGATGGATAATCACTTGTCAGGTGTGTTAGAGAGAGTTTCTGTATACATATGGGCTAGACCAGATAATTTCTGGAGTTCCTTCTAATGAAAATTCTGAGATTTTCACTGCAAAACTGTTTATTATACCTGTTTTCTATTGTGACTGAACTGGACCACACATTCAAGTCATCTTACCAACTAAACTAAACTTCTGATGAAAGAATGAATGAATGAATGAATGAATGAATGAATGGGTGAAATACGTAAAAGAAGAGTCTATACCTGAAATCTGTATCTGAAATCTGCAGAACCAATTTGTGGCAGAGAAGGGAGAACATGGAGAAAGGATCACCAGATCTATAGCTAGATCATAGAACAAATGATGTAGGATGAAGTTCAAAAATTAAAAGGGGTGGGGGGGAGGATTCTGTTCCAAGTTTTAATATTCTGTGTCACATCTCCTAACATGGCTCATTATAAATTCCCTTTCAGCTCAGATGACCTACGTTTCACACTGACTCTCTAAAACACTCTCCATAACAAGCTAGGTTAAAATAACCGAGGAGCCCGGTTATTCAGAAAGGGGCAGCCCACACAACCCAAAGCAGTCTTTCACAATGAAAATCCAGTGCAAGCTTTAAACCCCAAATGCCATTTAATTTTAAATAGTCAATATGATGAGACATGACCTCCAGTTCCCCTGACTTCTTCTCCTTCATTATTTGCTCTTCACATCCGGAATAACAACAAAAAACCAGCTGGAAAGAAACATGTTGCTTCTAATAGTGACAAAAGAAATAGATTCCCCACACCAGAAAGCCCTTCGTATTATTCCTCCGGGGGAGTCACGCCTGTGTCAAAGCTTGAGAAAAGCACTTTCACATGCTTTCCAACTGGGCTACAATTCCTCCAAGGCCCAATTTTCTTGCTTATTGAAATGCCGTCCCCTCCTCTCCGGCTTCCAATAGAAACCGCACTTTCTTAGACGGAGCATGCAATGTGCATGCTAAAGGACACGGCACTTCGGGAGTCTTTCACCACTCTGGGAAAGGCGGCCAGGATCCAGATCCAATTCCACAAAATTTAGGATCGTAAAATGAATTTCTGGCAAGCATTTCCCCAGAGGATATAAAGACGGACTCCTAGGAAATAGGACTGAAGCAAGTCAGGGAGGGCCTCAACTTCCCTCTCTATAAAGTAAGCTGTTTGGGAGATGTAATGTCTACTGAAGAGGTCACAGGTGACTTTAAAATTCAAAGTAAGAAGACTTTAAGTTCTGAGACTCTGCCTTCTGTGTTAACATTCTCTGCCTTAATGCCCATCCTGGGGTTTATATCCTCTCCTCTAAGGTCCCTTTCCATTCTGACACTCCATGTTCTAAGTTCATTTTCAACACTAAGACTCAATGTTCCAGGGTCCTTCCCAAATCAGACATTGGGGTTGCATGACCCCGTAAAGGATGATAATGGTGCTGTGCATAAAGTGCTGGATCTGGACTCAGAATCATCCTCCTGAGTTCAAAGCTGATCTCAGACACTCCTGGGCGAGTCATTTACCCATTTGCCTCAGTTTCTCATCTATAAAATGAGTTGGAAAAGGAAATGACCAACTCCTTCAATATCTCCATCAAGAAATCCCAAATGCTAAATGGAGATCATGAAGAGTTGGATACTACTGAAAAAAAAAAAGATTAAACTACTTATATTGCTCTACTTACAGAGTATTTAAAAAGCCTTAAAAGGCCCCTAAGCCTTGCTGTACCTTAAAGCCACTCACTGGATGACAAGTGCTTCTATCCTTGGCAAAGAAGAAGCACCTCATCCTGTTGGACTGAATCACTGCCTACTATTTTTATTGTGGCGTTCTAGCATTCTATATTTTAAGGTCATTCTTTTTTGTTATTAAAAATCTATTTTTCCCATGTAAAATCACCTTAAATATATCTCCACATGAGGTTGTAAAAAGGAATAAGAACAAAAGGGGGAAATTCTGAAGGGAAAAAGCAAACAAAAAAACAAATTTAAAAAGGTGAAAACAGTCTGCTTTGGGCTGAACAGAGACTCCTTGGTTCTTTCTCTGGATGGCATTGATGGCATTGTCTTAAGATCACTCTTAAGATCAAAGAGTCACTTACAAACGCTGATGATCCTAAGTTCTATGGTCTAATATTCTATGTTCTGTGACACTTTCTAATATTCTATGTTCCAAGTCTGCTTTGAGCTGCATACAGACTCTGGTTCTTTCTCTGGATATAGATGGCATTTCCCTAGGATCACTCTTAAGATCAAAGAGTCATTTACAGCCCTAAATCCTAGTCTAATATTCTATGTTCTGTGGTACTTTCTAATCTCTGTTTGCTTTCTAATACTCTATGTTCCATAACTGTTTTAAGCTGCATGCAGACTCCTTGGTTCTTTGTCTGGATTAAATGGAATTTTCCTAAGTTCACTCTTAAGATCAAAGAGTCACTTGCAAATGCTGATGATCCTAAGTCTTATGGTCTAATATTCTATGTTCTGTGCTACTTTCTAATTTCTGTTTGCTTTCTAATACTCTATGTTCCACAACTGTTTAAGCTGCATGCAGACTCTTTGGTTCTTTGTCTGGATTAAATGGAATTTTCCTAAATTCACTCTTAAGATGAAAAAGTCACTTGCAAATGCTGATGATCCTAAGTCTTATGGTCTAATATATTCTATGTTCTGTGCTACTTTTGAATTTCTGTTTGCTTTCTAATATCCTATGTTCCAAGATATCTCTTAGATCTGATAGTTTATGTTCTAAGGCCCCTTTCGGAGCAATATTTTAAGGCTCCTTCTAGCTCTGTTCTAAGGCACCTCCAAGCTCTTACATCCCATGTTCCTGCTATGATATTCTGCTCCTGTAAAATTTAACTCCAAAAGTAGCTGATTTCTCCAGGGAAAATAACTGATAATTCATCCTCTCAAATCAAACAAAACCCAACAACCAGGGAAATTAATTTCAACGTTCTCCCACTAGACAATGACAAGAAATAAAAGTTAAGTTACGTACCTAGGGAAGCCGACAAAGTCTTTAACAGCCTTCAAAGCCTGGGCACCTCTCACAAAGGGGGAGAGGCCTTCGAGAAGGAAGGACAAAGTACACAGCTGGGATCATAATTATGTCTGGAATGTGTACCCTCCTTCCCATCAGCCTCTCGGAACTGCCAGCTGGCTCCAGAGAACTACTCAGGTGCTACCTCCTACATGGGATCTTTCTGTAATCTCTTCTGGCGCCTGAGTGTTCTTTCTCCTCTGTCCCTTTCCTCCCCCTTCTCTTTCCCTTTTCTTCCTTCTCTCCCTATTCCTAAGGCACAGTTCAGTGTCACAAGCACTCATTAACCCCCCACTCTTTGCCCTGGGATATTGTAGCTGTAGCTAGGTATTCCAATGGATACAGAGCAGAACTTGGATTCAGAAAACCTTGAGTTCAAGTCCAGCCCCAGACACTTACTAGCTGTGTGACTATGGATAAGTCATTTAATCCTATTTGCCTCAGTTTCCTTATCTGTAAAATGAGAATCAGTGAGCCTAACTCCAAGGTTAGTTGTAGGTATCAAGTGAGATAATTAGGAGATGCTTAGCCCAGTGTCTGGTCCATAGTAAATGCCATGTACATGCTGTTGTTGTTGCTCAATACTACCAACTACAGAGTAAAATGCCTGAAATCTTTGAAGGAACCAACTTGTTCTGTAGGGAAGGCAGTGAATGACATCCGGGTATGATAGAAAAAAGATTGGATTTCAAGTATAAGATCATGTATCAAGAGCTGTTGACTTTCCCACTTGAATAGACAATATCACCTTGCCTAGGTCACTTCCATTCTGCTGATTTTATATGTCAAACTGAAGATAATTGTGTCTATTGTTGACTTAAGAGCTAATAAAGGCAGTAGAAGGCATCTCAGCCAATATACTGAATTTACAGGTAGGAATGGAAGCTCCAAGTGGCATTTTCTAGACCAACCCTTTCCCAACTCTCCCTTCTGCCTTTCTACCTTTCTGAATTTATACAGGATATATTTTGCTTACAGTATTCATATTATTTTAACTGACAGAATGCAACCTTTCTGAGGGCAAGGGACTATTGCATCTTGATCTACAAATTCTCAGCACCAAGAATTGTACTGGATACATCAAAAGGATAAATCAATAGATAAATCAGTAAAACACCTGTTGATACAGCAAAACTACCACAACCCCCAAAACTGGTTCAACTCGACACTACCACGACGCTCCTCCCCTTGGCCACCATTCCCTTGGATGGATTGTCTTGACCTGTTAGAATGTCAGAATTCTGAGGGTGTGGAATATCTCATTTTTATACCTGTATGCCTACTGCTTAGCCCAGTGAATGTGGCACACAGTAGGTTCTTAAATACTTGATGATTGTAGTGAAGGCTCAATGGGATGCAGTGGAATGGGAGCCAGATTTGAAGTCAGAACTCATTGGTTCAACTCCTGCCTCCATTATTTACTATTTGTGTGAATTTGGTTAAGTCATATAGTTAGTTCCTTGGAGCCTGAGGTTCTCCTTTGTAAAATGCGAGGTCTGCACGAGATAAACTCAAAGACTCTTTCCAAATCTATGAGCTCTACAAAATGGTGCAAATGCTGTAAAAATGTGTACCATGAGCCATTGTTATTATATTTCTCATATTATATAATATTTTCATATTATTAATAATTAGTATTCTCAATATATAACAAAATGAATGCTAATAATACTAATTATTAATAATAAAATTATTATATTTCTGAAGGCTGGGGTTGGGGCTGGAGCTGCAGCTAGGCCAAGGAGTCCCTTCTCCATTTAATCACACTTGATTAAGCATCTAAGGAGTGCAACAGGTTGCATTAAGGAATGCTGGCAGAAACAGCAAGGAAGAAGACAGAACGCCTATCTCTGAGGAACAAAAGGAGCAGTAAAAACGAGATTTCTATCTTTCCGCCAAGAAGTCTGAAGCACGTACTGCCTGGGATGCAATCCACAATCCACGGAAAATCTCCCCTCTCAGCAGGTCGAGGAAAGGCCGTTGTAATGGTGGGTCAGTCAGGCTGCCTTATGGTTCCCGTACCTTGCTCCCACTAAAGCAGATGCAGTTTAGCTAATAAGGGGGACTTTCAGACTTTGGGGATGGTTGGCCCCTGGCTAGAACAGCATGCATCTGACTCTGCTTGGAGAATTCCTCTCCAGGCAAAGTGCATTGCCTGCTTGAGGCCTTCGGACACCCTTTGATCCCGGACTGAGGCTAACAGGGAAGATGAAGAGTCTCCATGTTTATTTAAGGATCACATGATCCCCAGGAAAGGACCTCAGATATCGCAGGTCAATACAATCCTGAACAAGAATCATGTGTTTGGGCCCCAAGAGACTGGCCAGCCTCTCCTGGAAGGCCTCTAGGATGGGGAGCTAACACTCTGAACCAGGCCCATTTTACTCAGGGCCAACACTCCCTGGGAGGAAGATGCTTGTTTTGTTTTGTTTTGTTTTGTTTTGTTTTGTTTCCATATGAGCCCAACATACTGAATTATAATCAGAAAGACTGAAACCCTAAACCTGTTTTTAATACCACAAGCAAATCACTTCACTTTTCCATGAATCTCCCTTCTTTATATCGAAATAAGTGATATCCATAAACAGAAATACCTGTGCAGTCTCCCAGGGTCATTGGGGCCCAATCAGATAACATCAACACATCAAAGACATTCTTTGCAAACTTTTGTGAGGGGGTGGAAAGGGAGAGCTAGAGTGATGATTTCATTGGGAGGAGCAGGGATTATTTCATTTTTATCTTTGTACCTAACAAAGCATCTAGCCCTGGTAGCCTTTGATAAATATTCACTAATCAATGACAGAAAACTCCTGGTTTGCTAGTCCCTTTCACCCATGAGGGTCACAACTTCTCTGTAACATAGAGACTTGGCCCATTGCTGAGGCAATCAGAAATTAGGTGAATTAATATGGTCACAATTAATAGTCATTAGCCACAGCTTATAAATCTAGGTTTTCCTGATTCAAGGCTGGAACTACCTTTCTTAAAATATACATGTAAGATGTATTGGTCAACCTGCCATCTGGGTAGGGGGGAGGAGGAGAAAAATTAGAACAAAAGGTTTGGCAATGCTGTAAAATTACCCATGCATATATCTGCTAAATAAAAACTATAAAAAATAAAAATTAAATATATATATATAAACATGTAAGATATTATTCATATAGTAATTATATGTAGTATTATATAAGATATTAATATTATTAATGATCTTATAATAATTTTTGGCCTATTTAAGTTGCCTGTATGTCACCGTAAACTCTAAGAGGTAGAATTTCTCTATTGTCTAATCTCTGTGCCCAATATAATAAATGAATATTATAATGATATTATATTATATAATTAATATATATAATTATATATATACACATATATATAATTATATATATATATAATAAATGAATAACTGACATTGTCAAATTATGTCCATTTCATATAGCAGGTTCTTCCTACTTGAGGATGCAGGTAACTCTCTCTCCCAGTGGGTTTGCAACTTTAAATATCTTAGCACTTAAGTGACTTGATCGGGTCACACAGCCGGGATGTTTCAGAGATGGGTCTTGCAGTTTCCATCTTCAATTCTCTCCCTGTTACATCATTCTAGCTCATACCAGGAGTCCTCTAAATATTATCCAAGTACTTATTTTCAAAGGGCTTAGCAAAGGAACATAACAGCTACTCTATAAACAGCAGCCATTGTAACCCTCCTCATTCTTGTGTTTGAGATGTCAGTTTTGATAAGGAGCTTCTTCAGGACCCAACTTATACAGGCCTGTAGAAATAGCCCCTCATGCCTTGAATATAAAACATCACCGAACCACCATTGAGAATCTCCAGCCAAAATTTCCCAAGCCTCTCATTTGCTGAATTCATTTGCCCCCTTTTACTTGTTCCTTCACTTGCTCATTAGCTGAAGCTTCCCAGAGACTGTTTCCCATCTATATTCAAATGGAGGCAGAAGGCTTCTGCTAAGCTGCCCCATGCTACTTAACAAGGCCAGCAACAGACTGAACTCCATTACACTCATTGCTTAGGAGGCCAGAACCAGAGTTGTGTGTTTGTTCCGCGTCTGCAAGGGGCACCTCAGCCTAAAGCTGGCTCTGGGTACTGCAGCCTCATTACCATGGAGCAGATGGAGCGTTCCAGCGAAAGCCGGCCCACTCGAATTGGGGGGAACTGGAAGTCTGCAAGAGCGGAATGATTAAGCTCTGAGTTGTTTCTGTTGTTGTTGGATTAGATTTGAAGACAAGGAAGAACAGGGCTCATGAGAGTTCCCTTGCAGAGTCTTAACTCTGAACGTCCAAACAAGAGTCACGGGGTAGGAACCATATCCAGAGAAAAGATTCCACCATCGCGGCTTGTAAAGTGACTCAGTCGGAGAGGGTGACACAACCGGGCATCTGGAATCGGAGGCTTTCTAGAGCCTGGACACATCCCTTAGCCTGTGACTCGGTTTCTTCATGTGTAGGATGGGAAAATAATAGCACCCGTGTCTAAAGGCTGTTTTAAAGCTTTTTTAATGAAAATTCTGAAAAAAACCACACAAAAACTATGTATATTACATAATGTAAAATTAGGTAGTGATAGCAAAATAAATGTTGTGGATGTGTGTGTGTGTGTGTGTGTGTGTGTGTGTGTATGGCAAATGAAATATTTAATAAATGTTTGGAGATTTTTTGGAGGGATTTGAATTGGGATTCAAAATTTAGGCAACCAGCAGGCAGAACTGAGAAGGGAAAAGTTTGTTTAAAAGAGTCAGTAAAGACTCAGAGAGAGAACTGTGGGAACGGAGTGTGGAACACTACATAACATTCTCACTCTCTATGTTGTTATTTGCTTTCATTTTATTTTCTTTCCCAGTTTTGCTTTTTCTTCCTTCTTGATCTGATTTTTCTTATGCAACAAGATAACTGTATAAATATGTATACATATATTGGATCTAACATGTATTTCAACAATATTTAACATGTATTGGACTACCTGCCAGCTAGGAGAGGGGGTGGGAGGAAGGAGAGGAACATTTGGAACAAAAGATTATGCAAGGGTCAATGTTGGAAAAATGACCCATGCATATGCTTTGTAAATAAAAAGGTTTAATAAAAAAATAAAACAATAAAATATAAATTTAAAAAAGAGTCAGCAAAACTACCTGAAGTCAGAGCATCTTGGTCGAGAAACAGGATTGTTAGTATAACTAATAATATAACTAATTAGTGATAGAAATTATGATGGAAGCCAATCTTCTTGAGTTCCTATGGCTAAACCAATGAGTCACTCAATAAGCATTTATTGGAGATGATGGTGAGTGTGATGGAAGACAGTCTTCTTAAGTTCCTATAGCCAAAACAAGTAAATCAATAAGCATTTATTAAGGGCCTACCATGTCCTTGGCAACCCAGAGGCAAACATGAAGCAGTTCTATTCTTAAGGAAAGGATGAGTTTATTAGAAGGAGCTAAGGTTGACTCCCATAGAATGTGAGCTCCCTGACGCCAGGGACTGTTTTACTTTTGTTCTTATACCATTTACATCTAGCACAGACATCGTAAATGCTTCATAAAGTCTTGCTGAATGACAGATAACATTCACTGAGGCTAATCCATGCATCCCAGATATTACCAAACCCATCCACCATAAACTTCTACTTCCATAAGACCTGCCTGAAGTTGTGTTCCATGGGCAAAGTTCCAGAAACTCTGAGCCACATCCATACTTTAATAAGTTATAAAAGCAGAATTTAAATTGATTTATCAATCAAAGTTTATTAAACAGCTCTGAGTTGGCAAGCACCGTGCTAGGCATTAGGGGCACAGAAACAAAAAAAACCAAAACTAGTCCAAAGAGCTAATGGCAACTGATGAAGAAGTAAAGTCTCAGATTAAGTGACACTTTTTACTTGTAATAGAATGATGCAAGGTATGAAAATTAAAATATCCATGATTATAAACATGGGCATTTCTTTCACTGAGCTCTGTCCCAACTCCTCTACATCTTAGTAGCTAGGTGTTTTTTTTTGTTTTTTTTTTTGGAGGCTGGGCTTAAGTGACTTGCCCAGGGTCACACAGCTAGGATGTGTTGTGTCTGAGGTAGGATTTGAACTCAGGTCCTCCTGAATTCAGGGCTGGTGCTCTATCCACTGCGCCACCTAGCGGCCCCTAGTAGCTAGTTTTTATGAGTTGTTATAGCTAAAAAAAAAAAAAAATCTGTGCTCTTGTGGTCAATCTCCAATTGGCCCAGTCAATGGGCAATACACATGAATTACTACTAAGACCACACAATGGTCTTTTTCCAGATTGGAAAGACTCACCAGACTTCATTCTTTCTTTGAAGCATGATGAAGCCATGAAAAACCAGAGTCACCACTTCACCTCCTGGCAATGATCATGATAATGGAGTTTCAGAATCTCAGAATTTCTCATTTACAAAGGACTTCAAAGGCCCAATTCATAGCCAAACAAGACTGCTTCATATACCAACTCCATAAGTGGTTTGAGATCTTGCTGGACAAATACCAGTTTAGGTACTTATTTATCCCTACTTTCCTCAGAAGATCTCCAGTGATGGGTAACTCATTACTAATTCCTTTTCATATAGGTCTAAATATTAGGAAGATGGACAATAGATTATGACTTGGGACATGGGATGACATGACATAATAAAAATGGGAGTGTCACAAATTTCAGTAACAAGATGAGCAACCATGATAGATTTAGCTCTTCCAAGCAATACAGTGATTCAGGATAATTCCACTAGACTTGGGATAGAAAATGCCATTGCATTCCTAGAGAGAACTCTGGAGATGGAACACATATCAAAGCATAGCATTTTTACTTTTTTCTTCTTTTCTTTCTTATGGTTTTTCCTTTTTGTTCTAATTTTTTTCACAATGACTAATATGGAAATATGTTTAAAAGTATTGTACATGTATAACCTATATTAGATTGCTTGCTGTCTTGGGGAGAGAGAAGAGAAATGAAGGGAAGGAGAAAAATATTAGAACTCAAAATCTTATAAAATTAATGTTGAAAATTATTTTTACATGTAATTGGAAATAATAAAACATGGCTAAGCAGAATTGTTTTCTATGTGATTTTGGAGCAGTAACTTCAATCCATTAGACTTTATAAAATAAAAGTGTTGGATTGGATAGCCCAAAGGTCCCTTCAAGATATAGATCTATGATCCTTTATAGCTCTAATGAACTGACACATTTGTCTTTTAGTCAACATTTTTGCAAATGGATGTTTATTAAGGACCTATTACGTGCAGATTGAGGTTACAAAGAAAGAGGAAAATAATTCCTACTTTCAAGGAGTTCAAAGTCTAATGGATGAGACAGCGTGTAAATGACAGCATACAAATAAGAAATATAAAAATTAAATTGGAAATAGTCAACACGGGGAAGGTGTGAGTATAAATGGAGATCAGGAAAGGCCTCTGAAGGAGGGGAAAGGTTGGGTAAAGGAAGTCAGAAGCCAGGAAGAAGAAATGAAGAAGGAGAGAATTTGAGCTGACTGAGGTAGGCAATAAAAATGCTGGAGTCAGATGGAGGAATGTCCAGTTTCAGGAACTGGGAGAAGGCCAGTGTCAGTGAACTGAAGAGGAAATGGCAGCACCAAGAAATTTGGAAAGGTAGGAGTAAGCCCACAACTGAACAATGGCTTCAAAACGTGTGAGTCAAAACTAGGTCCTATGGGAAAACCTAGATAACTCCCAGCATCCCTTCTGCTGAACCAGAAATAAGAAAGGAGAGTCTGCAGGGTTTTTACTGCACTGCATCTTTTCCTTACAATTGTTATTGCTCCATCGTTATCATGATTCCCTGAGATATGTTGACAGGGAAGGAATCAATTCCTCTCCAGGCCCTTGAAGGTAACCTGGGAGGAGAGATTGCTTCTCCAATGTCATAGAACTCATTAGCCTAAGAACTGAGATTCAAACCCAGCTCTTCTCATTCCAGATCTAGAAAAATGATTTTTTTTCTTCTTTGTACTTGTCCTGTTACTAGCTGTTTTCCCCCTTTTCCTATTTTTCAAAAGCTTCCCAAGCTCTGACAGCCAACTGTTCGATAAATGCATATTGCTAATAATAACAATTACTTTAAAGCAAACATTTTCTCACCAGATTTTCTCCTCTATGTCAAAATGGCCCTTATTTGTTATTCAGGATAATGGGAATGGGCCACTTTTATTGACTTCCCAGGCTATGAGCCGGCAGTTAAGAGGCTGAATGATGGGGTTACTAAATGGGACTTTCCATAGATGTATTTCGAGATGTGAAACAGCAGCCCTGGCCATTGTGAAAGAAACACGATTATTTACACGTAAATTTTGAGACACGGAGTGTATTTTGCCCATTTTGTGGTACCAAGACAGGGATTTGATTTATAGTGCTCCCTCCCTCCCGAGACTACTCAGAGCAATGTCTGGCCTCCCCTAGCTTTCCCTGTCTACACTGTATTTCATTGCTTTGTAATAAAAACAGCTGACGTTTGTACACTGGCCCATGTTTGCAGAGTGCCTCCTGGGAGGGAGGAGGGGGAGGGTATTTTGATCCCTAGCTTATAGCAAAATCTGGTCTATCTTTTTACTGAAGAGGAAACTGAGGCTCCAGGAAAATAATCGGTTGTAGGCAGTTGGGTCTCAGGATTCTCAGGGGTAAAATGAAGAAACAGACCAGCCCTGAACTCCCTTCTAATTCCATCATACACAACCCTAAAAGTAATATCTATTATCACTCCATGTCTGTGGAGAGTTGCATGGATATAAAGTATTAGAAAGTCTAATCAAGCAAGCATTTATTAAGTCCTTACTGTGTGCCCGATACGATTAGACACATAGAAGACAAAATCAATAAATGAAACATCGTCTCTGCTCTCGAAAACCTGACAGCCTAACTAGGGGGAAACAACATGTCCATAAAAAGTTATATAAAAATGACATAAAAGGTCTGTAAGAGAGGAGAGGAGAGAAAGGGAAGAGAGCACTAGAGCTAAACTTTGAAGAGCAAGTGAGAAAGGAGTGAGGACATCAAGGCACTCAAACCCATGTCTCTGACTCCATTCATCCATCAAATATCTGATTTTCCCCCTCCTAACATGTATATACTTTGAAGGTGGGGAACCATGTTTTATCAGCCATTATGCCTGTTTTGGCACTTACCACATGGACTTGCCCAGGATAGCATCAGCTTTTTAAAAGGAAGGATTGTTTCAGTTTTGTCTTTATACCTCAAGTGCTTTGCACAGAATGTTTGAGAAAGGAAGCTTAGTGATGCAGAAGCAGTGTGGAGAAGCAATTGTCTAATAAACAAACATTATTGAGCACTCAATATATGCCAGACATCATTTAATGCACTGGTTCTTCAGCTACGTATCGTCTCAAAGTCTGGCAAGTTCTGCTTCAGTCATTTTATGGCACTTAGCACTCCAATCCTCAATGTTCTCAGGTATAAAATGGGATCATAAGCTATTTACTGTCTACTGGACTCCCGTCTGGGGAAATAACTGTAAACCTTAGGTCAAGAGAGAAAGAGTAAATTATAGGAAAGTTTATTTGAGTTTGCCAAAAGCAGCTTTAAATTTTGTCTAGAAAACAAAGGAATGGATTTGAAAGGGGATAAACCAAAGTCGCTCTTGATAGATTCTTCTCCAACTTCCCAATGCTTGACTTGGGATTTTGGGGGGATGATTGAAGTTCATTCTCAGACTCAGCAATTCAGAACCATTCACTTCACTCACACCTCCAATTTGCAGACTTGTTTCTTCTCACCCAGAGAGCAGGGACAGGACAAGTGCCAAGTTACAGAAGGTATTTTTCCAGCAGCAGCATCTGGCTCCTTGGCCCATTCCTCAGAAAACTGCCTTGGCAGCTTTCCAATGGCTGAGGGTCAGACATAGTTCTACTGCCCGGGAGCTAGCTGGCTCCTGTCCCGCCTTCCCCATCCTTTCCTGTCCTGACCTGCCCATTATGCTTGTCATCTTTTTAAGCCTCAGATTTGCTTTTTAAAAAAGCTACTGGACAAAATCCACTCCAAAAATATTAACTGGCAAAAGCCACTAAGCACACACTACCGAACAATGGCTCCAAAACTTGTGAGTTAAAAAAAACCTAGGTCCTATGGGGAAACCTAAATAACTCCCAGAATCCTTTTATGCTCAAACAATGAGCAAGAGCAGCAGCCTAAGATATAAGAAAGGATGCTATTTAAATGGAGAAGTCAGTTCATTCAATCCTTCATTTATTCTATCACGTTTTATTAGGCACTTCTTGTGTTCTGGGCACTGAACTAGAATATGGGAAAATTGTAAGTTTAGACAATTTAGAGTCTCCATCTTCATGGAGTTTATACCCTAGCAGACGGAGAAGACACATAGATAGTAGGACAATCCACAAAACTACATAACTATGAGAGAAATACTATGTGAGGTCAGAGCTCTGTTATCAAAGGTTTTTATTAATGGTTGGAAGGGAATGCTTACTAGAAGAAAAGAGGTTTCATTTGGGCTTGAATGTGAGTGGAGGATCTCAAGGAAAAGAGAGGAAGAGAGGGCATTTTATGCTTAAAAACAGCTTGAATAAGGGTCTGGAAGCAGGACTAGATAGGGGATAAGGTTAGTCAACAGAGAATAATGCAATTGACTGGGATAGAAAAGTATATCGAAGAATATATGCTAAGGCTTGTAAGATAGTCGTTCATCCTTCATTTACAAAAAAGACCAAGGACATCATGGGGTGATGTTTTGATTTGGGCATGAATTGGATTTAAGTGAAGTAGAGTTGTACATTAGCCTTTCTTTCTTCCAGTCACTACAGATAGATTGGTTCTGAGTAGTTCTGAATGCCAGACAAAGTAACCTTAACTTTACTCACTGGGATTATGGGTAGCCACAGAGTATCAGAGCAGAGAAGCGACACATCTAGATCGATACATCTGGGATTATCCCAGATGCACACATCCACTCATATAAGTGCACAAGTCTACACACAGAATCCCAGCATCTAGAACATCACAGATGAATCCTTTCTATATCATATTCAAGAAACAAATATCCTACATTTTTCCCAGTAGGAAGACTGATAAGACGATGATACCAAATACTGACCTCAGGAAGTATTATCGTTGTAGCCTAGGTCTGAGTTATGATGTAGAAGAGTTAGGCTTCAGATGCTGATTAGAAAACTATGGCTTGTAGTGTTGATTCAAATTGAGGATTTTTTGGAGTATCAGGTTAATGGAATGAGAGTTCTGGGGCCTTAGGGGAGTGGCAACAAATGTTAGGCATTAGGTTGCATTACTCAGGACACATGGGCAAAATAAAGATAAATTCTCTGCCCTCAATGAGTTTCTAATCTAGTGGAGGAAATAATATTTCCTAAGTGAAATAAAGAACATCCTTTCCTTATCTTCCTCCCCACCCCCAGGATAGGAGAAGCAGTGCCCCTCATTTCCTCAGAGGAATATAATTTTATTAAACTGTAACAAAGCTGGGCTCGGGGCTGGATTGTCCCATATTTCCCTTGTCACTTTCCTGCTTACTGAAGGACATAAAAGTCCCACATCTATGAAGTTGGTAGATTTTCCCAGAATATTTAAGTTATCATCCCCTCCCTGCCACATAGTCAGATTTCTCTATGGAAATGGAAGGGGGAGGGGAGTCCAGAGAAGCTAACCACTATTATTTATTATTGTTATTTATGCATTAAGGCAAAGAAAATCTCCTTTTATTAATTGCTCTGTGATTTATAAAAGCCTCATGTTATCCCAATATCAAACCTGAACTAAGATCCAGATGGCATTAATTCTGCTTTTAGTATCCCCCACATATAATAATAGAATAGTTTTTTTTTTTAAAAGCTCTAATGGCACTGGTATAAGCAGCCCCTTAACATAGAAATGGCAACTCTCTTAAGCTCAAAAAGACCAGTGATATGAGCTGCTTTGACCCTCAACATTCGACAATCAATGACCTACTTTTTTACAATAATCCTTTAATAACCTAGGCTGATCCCCCAAAGGCAGACACCCAAAAGCCCATCCTATGTGGTTAGAATATAGAGTTCAAGAAGCGAAAAGTTTAACAAAGCCTGAAAAACTTGGTTGAAACCAGGACACAGAAGGTCTTAAAAGTCTTGTCAAAGTTCTTATATTTGAACCGAGGGGCAATTAGGATCCATTGAAGATTTCTGAGCAGTGGAGCCACATAGTGAGACATGAGCTTTAAGGCGATTACTTTATCATTGTGTAGAGGATGGCTTGCAGGGGGAAAGAATGAGAGAAGAGAGACCAATTAGGAACTGCTGAAATATTCTAGGCAAGTGGTGATGAAACCCAGTTGGCAGTCTTGAGAGTGGAGAGAAGGGGGCAAATGCAAGAGAGATTTTGGAAATGGCAACATGGAAGCTGACTGGAGGTGGAGCATGAAGGAAATAGAGAGTTTGGGGTAACTCTAGGACAATGAAACTTGTAGGATAGTGTTACCCTTACGACAACAAGGAGATTTTGGAGCAGGGATGAGCTAGGAGAAATTCTAATGACTTCTATTTTAATTAGCTTAAGTTCAAAATGTTTATATAGATGATAGTGCATAAAACACTAGGTTTAGAATCAGGAAGATTCAAGTCATGAGTTCAAATATGCCTTCAGATACGTACTAGCAGTGTGACCTTAGGCAAGTCACTTGACCCTGTCTGCCTCAGTTTCCTTAGCTATAAAATGAGCCAGAGAAGGAAATGGCAAACCACTTCAGGAATGAAGAAAAACCCTAAATGGGGCCAGAAAGAGTAAGAAAATTCTGAAACAACTGAACAACAGCAATAGAAGCAGAGTTTCTATCATGCTGATTATAAGATAAAAAGAGCACAGATTTAGAGCTAGAAGGGATAAATGTGATCTAGTTCAACCTCATCATCTTTCAGATGCTACAACTGAGGCCTAAAATAGTAAATGAAATCACCCGAGTTCATCTAAACTTAGATGTTCTTGAAACCATTGTTCTTTTCACAGGATCAACCAGAAAGTAAGGTAAATAGTGCTGAACTTGGAATCAGAAAGAGCTGGATTCCAATTCTCCTCCAGACTCTTAGTAGCTGTGGGATGCTGGACAAGTCACTTAACCTCTTTGTAACAATCAAACATTTGTCAGTCACTTACTGTGTACCAGGCGTTGTGCTAAGTGCTAGGGATACAAAAAGGGGCAAAAGACAGTTGCTGTTCTCAAGCAACTTGCAATCCAATGGGGGAGACACAATGAAAACATTTTTTTTCTTTTTCTTTTTTGTTTGCTGAGGCAATTGGGGTTAAGTGACTAGCCCAAGGTCACACAGCTAGGAAGAGTTAAGTGTCTAAGGCCAGATTTGAAGTGGGTTGGTGCTCTACCCACTGCACCACCTAATTGCCCCCAAAACAAATTTACACAAAGCAGATACAATGCCTTAGTTTTCTTTATAATTATTATCTCATTTGATCCACATAACAACACTGCAAAGAAGGAACCTCAGTACCCCACTTTACAGTTAAGGAAACTGTGACATACTGAGGTGAAATTATTTGCCTTGGGTCCCACAGCTGATGTCTGAGGCAGGATTTGAACCCAGGAATTCCTACCTCCACATCCAATGTTTTAACCATTGGGCTATGTAACTGCCTTGGGTTCCTCCCATCTTAGGAAAAAGAAAATGAATAATTATTGATTTCAACTCTCTAGTCATTTTATTATGGAACATACAATTTAATTGCAGGGATAAGACAGGGATATAAATACCATGATTCACCATGTGAGCAAGGTGGTCTGATGAGAGGTAGGTCCAAAAAAAATATTTAGACTGAAAAAAGCATGGATCTCTTAGGTGTGTTGGATAGAATGAAGAAAATTGTGACAATATTTGTAAAATTAGTCCATCAATAAGCATCTATGTAAAGGCCACTGGTTGTCAGGCACTGGGCTGCATCCAGCTAAATAAGTGAGACCGTTTTCAGTATAAGAAACAATATCTTACCAAGAACTCCACTGACTCCCTGATGAATGCAGGAATATTTATTTTATATTTTTGCAAGGATGGGGGCCTAGATCAGTAGACTCACCATTGAAACTCCAAAGGTAGCATTTAATTTCCTATCCTGAAGCACACGTCCCTCTCCTGATTTGGATGTTACAGAAATTACTCAATATGAATCTCCACCCCTCATTACATAGCCAGTTCCTGCCACCAAGGAGCTTCCATTCCAGAAGGGGGAAGGTAACATGGCAAGGTCAGGGGCAAAGGACAAAAGATTCTTTTTTAAATCTCAGGTCACCACCCCTGATTACAAAAGTCAGTCCCTGCCTTCAAGGAGCTTACATTATTTTGGGAGAAAATAACATCCTTGATTATTTTTTGAGGACCTTGTGGGTTTTCATTTTCTAATTTGTTTCATTTCTCCAATTTGATTTTCCTAACTAGAAACCAAAATATCCATCCATTTCCCACACAACTATGTTTACTATTGTAATATTGACAGTGACAACCTCAGGTCCAAGTGTCACCTCTGATATGTCCAATATATAGTTTCCTGTGTAGCTCTTTTTTGTCTCTGTTACTGTATTTGGATATTTATCTTGGTAGACTGCTATTAACTTAAGAATATAAAAAAATTATGAGAAAAATTGATCGGTTATATTGCTGTCTCCAGCACCTGATAGAGTCCCTGAAGCAGAACACAATTAATAAATACTTGTTGATTGATGGATTGATGAAGGAAATACTCTTTTGTTTAGAAGGTGCCATGGTTAGAGAAAGCTTCATGACAGAGGTAGCCTGTGTGAGCCCTTGAAGGAGAAGAATGTCAACAGGTAGATGTATGGGGGGGGGAATCTATTTTCTTATCCAAGAGGAAAATGTGTCCTTAAAACACACACACACACACACACACACACACACACACACACACACACACACACAGTTTGGCTGCATCATCCCAAAGTTGGCTCTAAAAGGCATCTGATCATCACTTCTGTTGGACTAAACCACTTGTAAATTGGGCTTGACCATCTTGCCAAGATATTCTACCCAGTAGGCTTTCCATTAGCACCATGAAGCAATCACGTGATTCCTCCTCTCCACCTGCTTGGTCTCATTGCCCAGTTTTCCCAACAGCCACCTTTTGACTCCAGCAGGGAAGAGTTTGTCTTTTGTTAGTACTAGATCCCCCCACCACCCTGTTTCTCTTGCCTGGAAAGCTGAGGGTAGCCACTAGTGACTGAGCTGATGAGTTCACCTAGTCTTTTTAGAGTTTTCTCAAGGCCCCAGGGCTGTTGTTAATTATGGGATAGAGGTGTTAGTCTTGTATTCACGGCTCCTTCCTTCCCCGAGAACAGCTACTTTTTAGAGAAAAGAGTTATTTTGAAACAAGCATCTTTATCTCCTCAGCTTCTGTAGCCTCTGGGCTTTTTTCCCAGGGCATTTCTTGTCTCTCAGAATTCCAGTTTCCCTCAAAGCATATCTTGGGGAACCATTGCCTGCATAGGACTTTCTTGGGCCTACTTGTAATGAGTGGACATTCCCACGTGAAATTATGTTGTATAAAATTGTATCTAGCTGATTTCCTCACAAGTATAAAAAAATTAAAAATTATATAAAATTGTATCTAGCTGATTTCCTCATGAGTATATCTGTCCATGTATACATAGATTGTATTTAGCTTATACTTTAACATATTTAACATGTAGTGGTCAACCTGCCATCTGAGAGAGGGTGGGGAGAAGGAGGGGAAAAGTTGGAACAAAAGGTTTGGCAATTGTCCATGCTGAACAATTACCCAGTCATATATCTTATAAATAAAAAGCTATAATAAAAAATAAATAAAATATAAAAATAAAACCCTTTAAAAAAACAAGTATATGTGTCCAAACACTGGATGGGGAGCCTTGATAGGTGGTTGATTCCCTCCCACTGGAAATAGGGAAAATGCAGCCTAAGCTTATTTGGGGATTCCCATACAAGAATGATTGATAACATGCGATCTCTGAGGGTCTGTCCAAATCAGAGATGGGATTTATTTTGAAGAACAATCATTTCATAGAAAACTTTGGAAGGGCAGGAGTCAGCTGTACTCTAGAGACCTAAGTCTATGGTGGTTGGCCCCGTCCAGTGGGGAGAATGGCCCCAGAATGTTTCACTAAATAACTTTTTTTCCCATCTCTTCCTGAGGAGGAAATCAGAGCAGCACAGGGACGGCAAAGTCACAAGCCAGCTGTAGAACAACTGGACTTTGAGCTCAGATTTGATGATCTGAAATCCCGTCCTCTTCCTATGGCTTGGGGTTACTGACACACTATTCAGAGAAGAATATCCAAGTTAGGTAATGATTGACCTTGGCACTACTGAGTAACACACTTGAGCACCAGACCAATACTTGTCATTGTCTCTTGAGCTGACAGGCTGATAACAGAAAGCTAGGAGACACTGCTAACATATGAGGGTCCAAAGTCTAGATCCACTATGATCTCCACAGGAAAGAATCTGGGTTGAATCTAATAGGATGAAATTCAATAAGGATATATTTAGAGGTTTACATTTGGCGAGGAAAAATTAGTTTCACAAATAGCAGACTGGGAGTTAGATATAGACAACGATTTATAGGAAAAAGATCTGGGGATCTAATGGGAGGACAAGCTTAATAGGCCTCAGTAGTATAAAGCAGCTAGCACAAAAAGTTCAAGTATTCTTGAGCTTTTTTTTTTAAACAAACATAGAATTCTATAGTGTCTAAAGAATTAAAAATAAGGATCATTCAAAAGTCAAAGATGAGAGCAAGCTGCATCCCATAAGTAACTATGAAAAATAATGCCACTGGAGGTTTTAAAGAAAGATGGGCTGCAAAGGGCTATTGAAGCCATACCCCTTTGATCCAGGAATGTTCTTTTGGGCTTATATCCCAAAGAGATCTTAAAGGAGGGAAAAAAGGACCCACATGTGCAAAAATGTTTGTGGCAGAAACTGGAAACTGAGTGGATGCCCATCAGTGGGGGAATGGCTGAATAAATTGTGGTACATGAATGTTATGGAATATTATTGTTCTGTAAGAGACACTCAGCACGATGATTTCAGAAAGGCCTGGAGAGACTGACATGATCTGATGCTGAGTGAAGTGAGCAGGACCAGGAGATCAGTGTACACAACAAGGCTATACGATGATCAATTTTGATGAACGTGGCTCTCTTCAACAATGAGACGATTCAGACCAGTTCCAATGATCTTGTGATGAAGAGAACCATCTTCACCCAGAAAGAGGATTGTGGGGACTGAGTGTGGGTCACAACATAGCATTTCACTCTCTTTATTGTTGTTTGCTTGTATTTTTTCTTTCTCATTTTTCTTCCTTTTTGATATAATTTTTCTTGTACAACATGATATTTGTGGATATATATATATATATATATATATATATATATATATATATAGAGAGAGAGAGAGAGAGAGAGAGAGAGAGAGATAGGAAGAGAGAAAGAGAGAGAGACAGAGAGAGAGAGAGAGAGAGAGAGAAAGAGAGAAAGAGAGAGGAAGAGAGAGAGAGAGAGAGAGAGAGAGAGAGAGAGAGAGAGAGAGAGAGAGAGAGAGAGAGAGAGAGAGAGAGAGAGAGAGAAACTGCATAATTTAACATATATTGGACCACTTCCCAATAGGGTGGGGGGAAGGAAGGGGAAAAATCAGAACACAGGGTTTTATGGCGGTTAATGTAAAAAATTAACCATGTATATGTTTTGAAAATAAAAAGTTATAATTTAAAAAATAAAATAAAAAAGATGGACTGATCACATCCTAAAGGTAAGAGATAACCACTGGAAAGATGGTGTTCTCCACTGGTATTTTTGGACATTTCTGCCGACTGGTTGGACTTCCTTGTGACAATGACAGAAATGAGAATCACACTGGAAGGGCCGACCCTCTTTAAGTACATTTTTTCCAGTTCTAAAATTCCATGATTCTGTGATCCTGCTCCTCATTCTTCTGAACAAACCCCAACTGCTACTGTGAAGGCACCATCAAATAACACTTAGAATGGATCTGAACCCAATGGTAAAAACTACTTCATGAATAATGGATTCGGAAGCAGAATGGGAGATATCATGAAAGGGGATGGGAGGATTTGCCAGTTACTACTGATTCAACCCTAGGCAAGTCCCATTGCTCTTATGATCCTCAGTTTCCTCTTCTGTAAAAGGAGAAATCAATCATCCTAGATCATATTTATGGTGTCCTCTAAGTCCCTAATTGCCTCTATCAGTTACTCAGGTTTACAGTTGGCTTCGTCCTCCCAGAACACAACCGTACAGATGATTGACACGGAGGGAAAATAGATACACATGTTGGGGTCAAATCAAACACAGAGGGCTAAGATCAGGAAAATACAGCTTAATTCAGCCTGACATCCTCGTCAGCCCTCATTAATGTGAGACAATTAATACATTCCATTTTTCATGCAGATGAAAACATTTCCAGGGAACAGGTCAATAGCACTCATATGTTCTGAATTTAGGCTCTGCTGGAGCCAGGTGACCCCATCAGTGAATATAACACAAATTCATTACACAAAAGGACTTCCCCTTCCTTCTTAGGAGCTCACACAGAACTCAATTTGGAGCTAATCGCTCAAATATTCTCCCCCCTCATCTCCCCAACCTCTCCATTGAAAGGGAGCTCTGCAGTCTTTTCTGACAAAAGGCAAAGTGAGCATGCATTATTCATCGACATGAAAGGTATCATTTCATCTGTTTATTTTCTAATTAAGCAAAGGCAGATAAAGAAGCAGTCAATAAACCTAAGTGAATTTTTTTTCCCCCTCTCCATAGCCAGGGATTAAAAGTAGAACAATATTAATATGCATTTGGGAGTCAATCAAAAAAGGCTTGATTATCAAGGCATCTTGCAAGAGAAATAAAAACACAGTAGGAGGCTTAGAGAAGTTAGTGAAGGGGGCCCCAGGACCACATTTGTGTGGGGAGACGAGAGATTGAAGTTTTAGTTCCCAACTTGGCCCCCTTCAAAGTTATACAAACTCGAGGAATTCTTTCCCCTGAACTTCACTTTTTCATCTGTAAAATGGGAATAATAAAACTTGCCCTATGGGGTTACTGTAAGACATAGATTTTTATAATATACAAATGTGGCATCTTTTCTAAGTGTTTACTAAATGAGGAAGGGAGGCAGGAACTGACTTAGAGCATCACAACTCTTTCTATTACCTGAGTCTCCTTTCTTTCTCCCCTGCCCAAGAAATAATTCTAGGGGAAAAAAAAAGTAGAAATCCCATCAAACTAAAATTTACAGAGATACATTTTATTTGATTGTGATCATTAATTTGAATGACTTTTTTTCTTCTCTATTTCTTTCTCCCATTCATCCCAAACTACAAAGAAACATTTATTTATTTATTTTTAAATGGTTTCAATAATTTATTGCAAATTCTATTTTTCAGACTTAAATTTGGCATTGCCCCAAACATACCCTATGGTATCATATCTGCCTTTGCAAAGAAACAAATTTAACAAATGTATATAATGATTGGTAGGAAAGTGGTACACCAGATAGAGTATCGGGTGTTGAGTTAGGAAGATTCAATTTCCTAAATTTAAATCTACATTTACTAGCTGTGTGACTCTAGGCAAATTATTTCACCCTGTTTGCCTCAGTTTCTTCAACAGTAAAATGATCTGGAGAAGAAAATGGCAAATCATATCCAGTATCCAAGAAAACCCCAAATGGGTCATGAAGTATCTGAAATGGCTGAATGACAACGTCACAACAAAATGATGAGAAGGTGAGATTAGATGGTCCCCTTTAGCTCTAGCTCTATGTTCTGCTATGAGATCATTCCTCTATCTATTCTTTAAAGAGCTCTTTAATGATTGCTGGGTAAGAGGAAGGAGAATCATCCATGACCAATTTCAAGTCTGAAAAAGACTTTGACACAAGGAATATCAGAAATATATGGGGCCTTAGATCAAAGAGCAGCAGAATGTTGGTGCTGGAAAAGAAGAATATAGAATTAGAGCTACAATATTGAGAGCATGTTAGGGCAGATCTAAAAGGGATCTTAGAAGAAAGAATATTAGTGATGTAAAATTTGAGACTCCAGAATGGTGGTGTTGGGAGAACCCTTAGAAAACAGAATTTCAGAGAGTATCAGAGCTAGGAGGGACATCTAAGGATACTTTAAGATGGAAGGTATATGAGAACATTGAAAGTTAGATGTGGAAACTGCCTTCAAATAAAGTCTTCAAAGCTATAAAAGTCCTAAGAATTATATAGTGTAAAAAATGTAAGAGCCAGAATGTCGGGGAGATTACCTTACTTAATACTCTGATTTTACAGAAAATGAAACCAGTAACTGTGGAACTATCAAATCACCTAAAAAGTAAAGAATTATTCAAAAGAGTAATGATGGTCAAAAATAGTAGTAATAATAAAATCTGATGTGCTGTTTACCACTTAAAAAGCACCTTTACATACATTATTTTATTAATTAAGTATGGTAGGGATTACTGTACCCATTTTATGTATGAGAATCTGAAACTAGATGAGGCTAGTAATCTTACAAGGGTCTATCTTCAAGGAACATTTAATGGTTGTTAAGTGCAATGTATGTATTATCCCACTAATATATACTTAGAAGACATTTAACTGATAGAAATAAATGATATCAAAGTGGAATTTAAAACAAGTGGTTATTAATGTCATCACAGTTTTAGCTGACTTAGAAAAAGGTGGGGGAAATATTGAATATAAACAGACAGTTGAGTTAATTAGTATTATTGATTGTTATAGTAATAACAACAATAATAAAGGAGATATCTAAGGATACATATTGAGAAATGGGTCAAAAATTTACAGAAAAATCAGACATCACTCCACTGTGTAATAAAGATGCTTAATAAGAGGTATGTATGTCATTGGATTTGTCTTGATGGAATCCATCAAATATTTCAGGTTCAAGAAAGGAATAAAAATGCTCTATGGACAATATCTATGTAAACTCAATGATATGTTTTCAAAGCCTCAAACAAATTACTGAATTGTATAATAGAAGCAGAGAGGTTTATGATAGTAATTTAGGAGCACGTAATCACTACCAGTACTTAAAGAAAGGTTATCCTTGGATACTGAAACTGAGTGATTCATAAAGATTATGCAAGGAAATCTTAGAAAATAAGCAACATATGACTTCAGATTGAAAAAAAATTAAGACCTAACAAATATCTAAAGAGATTGGATTAGGTAGTGAATATCATATCTTAGAAGTCTGTTATCTTGCATGGATTGTCAGATGACAACATTTTGTATCGCAAATCTAGATCTCAAAATATCCTTTAGAATCAGTCTCTAAAGTATCTTAGAACTCAGATATTATCACAGAGAGAACTATCATTCCCAATTAGAATGATGTAATATGAACACATAAAAACTCAAAAATAGTTAGTTTCTTTCATAGCTATCCCCACAATTCTAAGCAAAATAGAACAAAAAGCTTTCAAAATACAGAAATGCTCCAAGAAAAAAAAATACAGGAACTGAGATTTATCCAACTTTGCCACATATGCTCTAAGTTTAGGCCAACTTTCCCCTGGATTGTGTAAATTTGAGGAACACTATTTTATATCCACTTTTTATACTATATAACCTTAGCATATAACTGTTTCTCAAAGCTAAGTAAGCCTTTGTAGCTAATAGATATTTAATGATAATGAGTGGTAGGGGGAACCACCAGTGGGGGCTCATGAGATGTTCTACTAGATAAAATACCTCCTAGTCTTTCAGGACTTCCTAGAATCATGAATGAAGAAGAACAGATGTTCTCTGGTAACGCAAATCACCAGCATGAGTGAGATTTGCTACCATAATCCTAGAACTTGTTGCACATTTAAAGAGAAACTCTATTCAGAACATCTCATTTCTAACCTGGGTACACTACTTTGGGACTTCAATAACTTTTCCACTGGAACCCAGCAGCAAGTATATTCCCTGGTTTCCTCCTCCCTTTTAATTATGTTCTCTGTGTTTTCTTTCCCCATTACTATGTAAGCTCCTTTCTGTATTGAGTAGGACAGCATCTGGCACATAGTAGGAACTTCTGTGTGTCTAATAATTTCACTTGTAAATGACTCTCCTGAGCTACCGAGCTGCCCAACAATAGGCACTTGATAAACTGACTGACCAGCAGAATTATCCAAGTTTCCTTGTCTTGTATTTGTGTCATACTAAGAATCTTTTCAGTGGCCTTTCTGAAGATGACTTTATGTCTAAAAACATATTTAATAATAATATGAGCCACCGAGCTGCCCAACAATAGGCACTTGATAAACTGATTGACCAGCAGAATTATCCAAATTTTCTTTTCTATTTGTATCATACTAAGGATCTTTTCAGGGGCCTTCCTGATAATGACTTTATGTCTAAAAACATATTTAATAATAATAGAAAAAGAAAAATAATTGTTTTATCACCTATATAATCATTTCATGAGCCTATGCAAACAATCTGTGTCTCAATTGTTTTTGTCTACTTGAATCCCATCAAACAAAATTGGGGGAAAAACAAAAATAATGATTATGATGATGAGCAAAATAAAATAATCCTTACATTTCTAAAATATTTAAAAATTTAGAAAGCATTTTCTTCATAACAACCCTCTGAAGCACATAGTTAAGTGAGGCAATTGAATGACTAAGTGAATAGAGCACTGAATTCAGCCTCAGACACAATTACTAACTGTGTGAGTTTTGGCAAGTTACTTAACTGTTGTTTGTCTCAGTTTCTTCAACTATAATAGCACCTGTGTCCAGAGTTAATGTGAAGATCAAATGAAATAATATTTGTAAAGAGTTTAGGAAAGTTCCTGACACATTGTATGTATCTTGTAAATATCAGCATCATCACCATCATCATTATCATCATCAACCCACTTCATAAATAAGAAAACTGAGGCTGGAGGGGCTAATCTGTGCCAAAAAGCTAATGAGACTCATATCCAGAATTCAAACCCAACTGATTTGCTAAACGCAGAATTCCTTCTATATCGTTTATCTGGCCATGTTCATAAATGACACTTTCAGCAGATAATAGAATAGGTCTGTATTGGTCAAATACATATTTAGTAGCCTCTGTGACCATAATCATAGACCATAAACAAAATGTCAAGATGGTCACTGGATAGATATTGAGGAATGGTCCTTGGCTGGGAATCAAAATGGAGGCAGATGGCTCACGATGTTATCCAATTTAGGAACTTAAATTCAATTTGCTTTCATTCAACTCAATCCTTAGCCTGTGCAAGGTATTGAATCACTACAAGCAAGCCCTTCCTAACCTCCCCATTGACAATAGGGACTAATTTTCCTTTCTGTATTGGTTAGCACAGCATCTGGCACATAGTAGGAACTTCTATGCATCCAAAGAGCCAAGAGAAAGACTCCATTCATCACAGAGGGCATCCCGACTTGGGTCCATGAGATCTGATAAGTCTAATAACAACCTTAACCATCAACTCGACAGCACATTAAAGGTTGCAAAATGCTTCATACACATGACATCCCTTGTTCCTCCCAACAACCCAATGAGGTGAGTTCTTCAGGCTCCATCTGAAAACTGTAGAAATTGAGGCTCCAAGAGTACCCAGATACAGCATTGACAAGCATTTCCATCGCCTTCTTTGACTTGGTTAAAAAAAATCCATGATAGGTTTGTTTTGGGGGAATCATAATTCATTTTTACATTAGCCCACTCAGCCTCCCAGTTCTGCAGGCTGGCGCTTGCATATTTAAACAGTCACTCTAATTACCCTGGCTTGATTACCCTCCTCTTTGAAACCCTTCCCTGGGTGTCATCAACAGTTCACTGCTTTGTTATGTTTAGATTCAGAAAAGCTAATGTGTTCCATATTCACTCATTCTAGAATGATGAGCAATTTTTTTTCTCTCTCAAAAAAAATATAGATAGCTATAAATGTGAATCGGACCTAAAGCTCTGAAGACACTTTTGGAATAAGAAGTGGAGAGGGAGGGAGGGAGAAAAGAAGGTAGCCTGGATCCTTCGCAGTAAAACAGCTGAAATTGTGAAATAGCCAGCATTAGGCAATATAGAAGAGGTCAATCAATAGAAATAACTCCATGATTTATGGCTTCACATTAGGTTAAAAGATAACCTATGATATTCGTTAACTCGTCAAGAAATAGTACTGGGCCAGGTCACCTCTCACATGTGATGCTTTCTGAGATTCATCTAAAATGCAACAGTAGTTACTCTCCTCAGCAGTATTTTCAAGAGGGAGTGAACATTAACAGGGGGAATATAGAGAAGCCCCCCCCCAAGGAGATATGACATGGTGCAACTTGAAAGAAGGCCAGAGAATGCCAGGTTGAAGATTAGTGAGTAGTTCAATCCTGAGAGTGCACGAGAAGAACATGGAACAAGGCAGATTGTGGTTTCCCTCAAGTGTCTGGCTGAGTAGTTTATATTAAGAAACAATAGGAAATTTAGATTTTTTAATTAGATGAATGAAAGGGTTAGCAATATTTTGGCAATTGTGTGAATGGTAAAATAAAAAGGGAAGAAACTGTAATCAGGGAGGTAAGGTAGAAAAAAAAAAGCAAAGTCAAAGCTAAGAGGGTCTTAGTAAAGGGAATGTCAGAGCTGGAGAGGATCTAGAACAGAGAAATGCAGATCTGGAGGGCATAGAACAGAAGACATCACAGTTGAGAAAATCAGAATATTCAGGAATTGAAAGTGAGAGTCAGGGTCAGTTAGGGGTGCAGTGGATAGAGCAACAGCCCTGAAGTCAGGAGGACCGGAGTTCAAATGAGGTCTTAGACACTTAACACTTCCTAGCTGTGTGACCCTGGGCAAGTCACTTAACCCCAGCCTCAGGGGGGGAAAAAAAGTGAGAGTCAGAAGTAGGCTCACTTTCCCCAGACTGCTTACAGAACTTTACTAGCCCCCCTCAATAATCTTCATATTCTATTTTGTGCTCTAATTATTTTTGTTCATGTCATATCTCCGCTAAGCTGTCACCTGTTTCAGAGAAAGGACTATATCTTATTCATCATTGTGACATACGTCCTCACCTTCTCCCCACTTTCCTACTTCCAATTCTTCAATGGCTCAATGAGCTATCACAAGCATCAAGAATGGGGGATAGATGGATTAACCCTAAAATCTGGGTATATAATATTATCACACATGATGGAAAAAATAAGACAACAAGGCAAACATGTAGGCAATGGGATGGCAGACTGAGTATCCAGAGGATATTAAAAGACCCAAAGGAAAGTGTCCAAAATGATGACTAGATCTTCCAGAGAGAACTTGTAAGGAGGAAGCTCACTGACATGAGCCACACTGTATAATCAATGACAGCTCACATGTACCGGTATCCCTTCCATATCTTGACTTTCCCCAGTATGGCTTTGATATGCCATTAGTATATTTGGTGAGTTTTGAAGACGCCTCAGGTGACACTTTAAGGCCAGTATATGATACAGAAAAAAAATTAGGAACCTAAAAATGCAAAAATTATCTGTATAATGCTATATAATATCAACATATTTTATCTTTAACTACCATCTTAATTCTTATTTCTTCTCTGGTTTGAAGGGAGGGCCAAAACATTTTCCATGGATTTTCCAGGTTGTAAGGACACTGTGTCCCTAAATCCATCATATGGAAGGGATAACTCTACACAAATAGGGCCAAGTACTTGATCTCAATCAACAGTCCAATGAGATGGACACTATGACTATCTCACTTTCACAGATGAAAAAAAGTGATAGTGAGATCAGGTAAGTGACTTGTCCAGGGCCACACGTGGGTAGTAAATATTCGAAGCGGACTCCAAGTCCAGGACTGCATCCACTGTGCATACTGCCTCTCAGGGTAAGAAGACATTCAGGAACATTAAAATAAAGTCAAATAATAGAAGAATTCTCATTTGCAGCAGTGACCGGTCTTTGTTCTGGAAAGTATTCTGAAACATCTTTTCCTCAGCTGGGTGGAGAGGCAGGGGGCTGCAGGAGCAGAAATTTGGAAACACTTCTCTCCTAATATTTATTCATGGATTTTCTTAGCTTTATTTCTTCCTTATAAGGGAGGATTCTGGGGATAGCATGGATGAGAAGGGATTTTATTTTGGGAAATAACAGGTAGGAAAAAAAATCACAATTTTTGGAAGGCTTATGAAGGTTTGTGATACTTCTCAAAAGGAGAACTTACACATATGAGCTCATGAAGGAAAGTGCTTTGTATACAAGAGGAACGAGGATCCTGGCTTTGGAAGCAAGAAGATCTAGAAGCCCATCTGACTTCTGCTATTTCCTATCTATTTGTTGTTGTTCTTTGTCCTTCGTTCTCGCAGAGGACCAGGGCATGAGGGAGTCAGTGAGTGGGATTGAAGCGGGGAGGGCTGGGCAAGGTCCCCTGTCTCGCTTTCCCCTCCAGAGGTATCTGGGTCCAGTGGCCAGACATAGATGAAGATGAATCTGCACAAAATGGGAGACCCTGGCCTTTGAAAGCTAAGATCTTCAACAGAACCCAGACAAGTCTATTCAGGTCTTTGAGACCGAGTTCCTTCATCTGAGGTCCCTCGAAGCTCTAGATTTCTGATCGGATGAGGTTAATCAATGAGCCAGGATTACGTAGTGAGCTGGCTTTGGAGTAGGGGGAGTCAGATTTAAATCCCAGCTCTCCCTTTTACTTCCTATGTGACCTTGTTAAATCACTTCAATTTCATACCTAGTTACCTTCTGTGTAAAACCAGAAAGTTGGGCTAGATGATCTCCAAGGTCCTTTCTAGGATTACATCTAAAATCTATGGGAATTAGATGGACTTCCCCGTCTTCCTCTTCCCTTGAGGAGCGCCTAAGAGGATGTTTTTGAATTTTGGAGGAAATCTGACAAGAACATGCAGAAGCCACACTTAGCACTCCAGCCAACCACATGAGCAAACCCCATATCAAGCAACATGGCTTCAGGGGGTGGAAAAAGGAGGGGGCTGCAGCTTTAAGGACTTGGAAATGCTAACGAGACTCCTGCCTGATTAAACACAATTTGTATTGTCAATAAGAAATGCAAATGACTATTTTACTGGCAAATATTGCATTACATATCAGGATTAAATTGCATCTCGAGCATAAGTGGTGAGGTCAAATTAGAGATGAACATCCCCCTCTAAGGCCCTGGGCCTCTGGAGAGCAAGCTAGGACATATGAGAGAGAGAGAGGGCATAATAATAACCTGCCATCAGATGCTATTTAAACTAAAATAGAAACCAGGCCAGTTTCTCTTAGTGGAGAGCTACTTGTAATCCCTGAAATAGGAAGGGAGGACAAATGAAACCCATAATCCCTTGCTACTTACACGGAATACACTCACTAATCTGAATGAATTGAGAAACTCAATTCCATTTGTATTAAAACATACAGAAACACAAATGTAGATTAAGAAGTCAAGAGGACACAGTTGCTCTCAACTCCTTGGCCATTTTGATAGGCTCCCCATTTCAGCCTAGGACTGATTCTACTACAAAGGAATTGTAGAGTCGCCTTTGGAAGAGACCTTGACACAGGAACTCTCAGTGGATTTGCCAGGGCTCACCTATGAGTTTCCACAGGTGTACCAAAACTAATTCTGGATGATATGTTGCTCCAGATAAAGAAAATTTATAAAGAATATCAATTTTGCTTACTTAATAAATATAGTACTGACAAATAAGCAGAACTTACCTATATGACACAGTGACCTCAAAACACATCAGATTTTCTGGCCTCAGACACTTTATACTTCCTAGCTGTGACCTTGGGCAAGTCACTTAACCCAATTCCCTCAGCAAAACAAAAAACAAACAAACAAACAAACAAAAAACACATCAGATTTTTGAATGGGCAAAGATCTCCAAGAAAAAATACCTGTTCTAAGAAATTAGAGATATTTCAAAGATGGGAGTTTTCTGTACTATTGCAAAGAGAAACATTCAATGTATCTTGATTCCTCCCAGTAAAGAAAAAACTATACCTAGAGATTAAAAAAAAAAGTCCATGAATCACCACTTTGGAACATAATGTGTTGGAACAAAGCATGTTAGACTTGAAAAGGACCTTCAGATGTAAAATATTCTAAGTAGAAGGGACTTTTAAAAACGTGACATGTTAGAGCACATCATTTTCAATGTCAACTGAAGGAAAGCTTAGAACAGGGAGGACTTACACTGCAAGAGACTTTACAAGAGAGCATGTAAGAATTGGAAGAGACTTTAGAATGTGGAATGGCAGAGCTGAGAGTAATCTTAGAGCATGGGATGTCAGAGTTCAGAGCAAATTTAGAATCTCCCTTGTTCGACCTGAGAATTTAGAATACCAGAGTTGGGAGAGGCTTTAGAAACGAGAATATTTTATAACTGGGAAGAATAAAATGCTATTAAGTGAAAATTTTTTTAATATGATAAAAAAAGAAAAGAATGGTAAATCTGTAAGAGACCTTAGAATAAAACTTATTATAGTGGGAGAAGACTTCAGAACATAACTGTTAGAACTAGAACCTTAATATTATTAAGAAAAGAAAGTCTTACCTAGGAGGGATTCTTATTTTAAATTTAAGAAAATTGAGACTCAGATTGCAGAATGGGTTTTTGTTGGTGGGAGAGCTGGAACTTGAACCCAGATCTCCCAACTCCTAATCCCATGCTTTTGCCCCGACTGTACTCTCTCCCCACCCCCTTTGGCAATCCTACCTCACCAACATCTCCTCCTTTGAAACTGCAGCATGGATCTCACTAAAAAATACAGCTTCACAGCTGTTGGAGCCGAGCATCCTGATTTCTAAAATTGTGAATAATCATTGCTGGCATCTGCGAGTGGAAAAACTGAAACTCTAAAGAAATAGCTCATCACTGCATTATGCTGTGATCAAACCTCAGGCAGGCAGGCAGGCAGAGGCCCACATGCTAGCACAGTTGTGCATTTACATTCAAAGATACACATGTGACAGTGTTTAAATAGGACTGCTCAATTCCCCAAATTTCCCCCCTTATAATTCCTCTCCCCCCTTTCATTTTTTCAGATTAGCTCCAAAAGAGGCAAGTCTAAATACCTTGTTACAATTATTGTCATTTTCTTTCTGAAGGTTGGAAAGGATTTCAAGAGTTGTTGGTAAACATGATTAATTCAAGGAGAAACCAAAGAGACTTTCTGACTGCCAGGGATTCTGTAAACAGCCCCCAGATTCAAAGGATTTCATTAATTTCAAAATGCTGACCATTTAGCTAGAACCCTTATCACAAAGCAGAGAAAATTCCCAGTAACTCTGAGATCACTAGGAGTAATTGCTCTGAGATTTTAGCCAGCAAAGGGATTAAATGACCCAGCCTGACACGTCTTCACCAGCACCAACCACACATCTCTCTCTTAAAGCACATTATCATTCTAGAGCTAGAAGGAACCTCAAAGTCCATCTTAACGCATCTTAACCTGGAGTCTGGGAACATGTTTAGTGTTTTAAATTTTTTTAATATTTTTAATTTAATTTTATTTTATTAAAATTTTATTTTAATATTTTTATTTTAAGTATTTTAAAATATTAAATATTAAAAATACAAAGTATTTTAAAATACTTGGATAATTATATTGTGAAGTTGACTTCCATCAGAAGGCTGATTTCAAGTCTCTCCTCTGACGCTACAGACAATACTCTTTCAGCAGCATTCACTGGCTTCTATTCCAAAATAAGGTGTGTGAAGAAATGAGTTATTATTACCCTTATCTTAGAGGAAGGGAAACAGGTATAAGAGAGCCGAACTGAGAGACCCCTGTGGGAGCATGGAGAGCATCTAGAACAGTTGCCAGCACACACCAGAAGCTAAATAAATATTTATTAGATTAAAAGGGACATAGTGTTAGGCTGGGAATCAGAATGAATTGGGTTCAGTGCCTCTGAGTTATTCTCTGAGGATGTAAATCCCTCTATATCTCTCAGCTTTAGTTCCTTCGGATGTTAAATGATGACGGCAATTCTTGCTCCATCAAATGAGATAATGGATGTAGCATTCTCTACGGAAACAATAATGTTTCATGTATTTTCCTCAGCTTAGAAAACCAGTCAGTCGATGAGCAATTGTTAAGGGTCGCTACCCACTAGGCACTGTGTTAAATGCTAAAGTTACAAAAAGAGGTAAAAAAGAGCTCACCTCAGTGAGCTCACAGTGTAACAGGGGAGACAACTAGCAGACACACATGGAACAAACAAGCTCTAAATGGGATAGATAGTAAAAGTCACTAGAATTGAGAGGGTGGGAAGGATTTCCTATAGATGATGGGATTTTAGTTGGGACTTTAATAAATTATACTGCTAGTATTTCAGAGTATCCCAGACCAGATGGTGGATGGTACCCAGGACATCATCTGTTGAACTACTTCATTTTGCAGTCGAGGAAATGGTGATCCAGATAGAACAGATATCTTTCTTGGATTAACAAAGGCAGAATACTGAGTCTAGGACCTGTGAAGTCAAGTTTGAGGCGATTGAGCTGAACTATTATACTCTTCTATTGCACGATTTGCTCTCGCTCCTCTTCCAGTCATGTGTACCATAAAATAAATGCATGAAGTAGGAAGAAGCATTTATTAAAGGGAAAGGATGATAATAAGTATTGAAATAGCATCTATTATATGACAGGCTGTGCTAAATACTTTTCGCAAACATTGTCTCATTTGATTTTCACAAAAATAATGTTTATAGAGGCCATTGTTACCCCCACTTTACAGCTGAGAAAACTGAGGCACAGAAGTTCAATGATTTGCCCAGGCTGGCACAGAAATCAGGAGTCAGGACTGCAACACCAACTGCTTTTATATGCAAAGTCACTGTACCTAGTGTGGAGGATACAGACAGAAAAGTCAGAGTCCCTGACTTTAAGATGCTCACCTTTTCAAAGGGGAGATAAGATCCACATAAATCAGAAGCTGAAATGTGTAGCATGCTTTAATTAAGTTTCATCCATTTTTAACACTAATTACATTACCGGAATTTCCAAAGAATCATAAACAAGCAGTAGGTTCAGTTGACACTACCAAGCTTCTGATGCTTAGCTAAAATTAGGGACCTGGTCTGAGCATCTCCTCATTTTCCTTGATTGCACTTAACTCATCCATCCACTAATAATTTGTACCCAAATAGTGCTGGAAACTGCAGACTCAATCTAAGAAGAGGAAAGCACTGAAAACATGATGTACTATTTAATTACCTGAACCCTGCTTCAAACCACAAGCCTGCTTTTATACTGTCTGTTTGCCCATGGAAGCTACTAGTTAGGATGGAACCCAAAGTTGTATAAATGGATGACCCAAGTGGAGCAGAAACTAGAAACAACAGTTCCAGTCCCAGTAGTTCTGCAAATGTCTTGTGTGAAATTGGGCCCTCACTTTTCTAGTCAATAATGCTGCACAAATTACTGAAAGGGAACCACATTTTTGATGTGGTTATGTGCTTCTCCTAACCCTAGGTTTCTCAGAACATCTGGACTTAACCAGATGAAATTGGTTTGAGCTGGTTTCCTAAACTTGGGAAACTTTCTGTCTCTTAGTTGGTTGTTTTTTTCTAGCATTTAAGAATTGAGTTTTATGGCAAACAAAAGTATTTCACTGATTTCTTGTGTCTTTAAAGCTGTAGTTAAGACTGGGAGTCCTCTTAGCAGCACCTTCTGATAGCCAAGAACTGAAAACCAAGTAGATTGCTATTGATCAGAGAACATTAAACAAATTGTGGTACATGAATGTAATGATGTATTACTGAGCTGTAAGAAATGATGAATAATATAGATAAGATGGAAAGACTGTTCTGAACTGGTGCTGAATGAAATGAACAAAACAAAGAAAAAACACAATACCTTCACAAATGTTAATGTAAAGATTCACAAAACAAAGGAAATTGTTACCATTTTTACAAGCTTGCTCATCTTTTTCTTTCTTCCTTCCTCTTTCTCTCTCTCTCTCTCTCTCTCTCTCTCTCTCTCTCTCTCTCTCTCTCTCTCTCTCCCTTTCTCTCTTTCTCTCTTTCTTTCTCTCTCTTTCTTCCTTCCTTCCTTCCTTCCTTCCTTCCTTCCTTCCTTCCTTCCTTCCTTCCTTCCTTCCTTCCTTCCTTCCTTCCTTCCTTCCTATTTGTCTATCTACATTCCTTCCTCTAATTCACTGAAGAAAATAAATCCGGAGTCATCTACATTGCTTTCAATGTCAATGTCAAAACTTGCTGGATGTAGTGATTGATTTTACACATTGTTTTTCATGTTCTTCTCAAAATACAAACAAACAAAAAACCAAAACAAATAAGCAAACAAAAAGGGTGTAGCTACGTGGCACAATGGATAGAGCCCTGATGTCAGGAGACCCTGACTTGAAACCTGGCCTCAGACACTTAACATTTCCTAGTTGTGTGACCTTGGGCAAGTCACTTAACTCCAATTGCCTCAAAAAAAGAAAATGCAAACAAACAAACAAAAAAGCAAAACCTGTATTATAAGATATGAGGATGGCTAGCTATCAAGATAGATAAGCACTAGACTTGGAGTAAGAAAGATTCCTATTTCTGAGTTCAAATTTAGCTTCAGGAATTTATCAGGTATATGACCCTGGGCAAGTTACTTAACCTTTTTTGCCTCAGTTTCTTTAATTGTAAAAGGACCTGGAGGAGAAAATGGCAAATCATTCCCAAGAAATCCCCAAATGGAGTTAAAAAGAGTCAGACACAGATGAAATGACTGAACAAGAATAAATACAAAAAATAATAAACGATGAGTCTCTGGAAGAGGGAAAGAAAAGAGACAAAAAGATACTAAAGGCAACCTAGATTATATAAAAACAAAGAGTCCATTTTTGAAGGAATAACTATCCCAAGAAATGTGCAGAAGTAACAGTTCAATAACTTTTAGAATTATTGAAGTAGATGTTTGTATGAGGAAACAGACTTGATAAGGATCATCCAAGTTAACAGTGAAACAGGATAAATTTCTTACACTAAAGCAAAAAGTGCAGTCAAAAAATTTTAAATGCAAAAACCTGATAAATGATTATTTGAAGGACTGCAATCGATCTTTAGAATATAAACTAATACCTTCAGAGTGACCTGACATCTGGAAGAATTGTTTTATGTGGCCGAAGATAGTTTTAAATGGAAGAAGATTAAGATCAGCAAAAGAACAATTTGGTGGCACAAGGGATAAAATGCTGGATTTCCAGTTTATAAAGATACGAATTTAAATCCAGCCTCCACTACTTACTAGCTAGTGTGCCCATTAGTGTGACTGTAGACAAATCACTTAACCTTTCTCATCTATAAAATAGGGATAATAATAACATCAACCCCCCAGTCTTATTGAAAGGATAAAATACAATTATAAAGCACTCTACAAACCTTAAGGAACTATATAAATGTTGGCTTTGGTAATAACAATGATAACAAAAATAGACATAACAGATTTTTATCATTACCATACTCGTCATGTGCAAGACAATAAAAAGACTAGAATACTGAAAACTGAGAAGTATTTTTTTTAACATATGACACTTTTTGTTTCACAATTTTACCAAATTCTAAAAAGCAATAAAACTAAGATCTAAATTTTTTCATCAGATTACAAAATATCTACCCCTAAAAATATGTGGGAGATTTTTTAAAAACTTACAATAGCCCTGGAAGTCTTATCTCATTTGAAAGAATGATAAATTCTCCTAAATCTAATCAGTTTATTGAGAAACAGAATTCTTATGGAGTCATATAAATTCCCAAATGGAGATGGAATACTACAACATAACCACATGCCACAGTACACATCATAAATGGTTAAGAAATTTATCTAAAAGATGGAAATAAAGATCTTTCAAGCACCTGCAATTTGTCTTATTTAAAGCCTGTAATACTTTGGACTATAATTTGGAAAGGCTACATTTGGAAAAACAAACTCTTGATTAAAGGTATGTTTATATAATCTACAGTGCTAGGGTGAGATCTCTCAATAAAGCATTATATAGTATATTTGAAAGTGTGGTAAACTTGATACTAAAGCAGGTGATATAAATGATTACATAAAAACATTTCATATGAAAAGTTTTTCAATATGTCAAAGATGGATGGTTTAGTTTATATGTTAATAAATGAATTTGATAATTTTATTTTGCCCTGGCTAATTTGCATTCCACTTTACCTCTAAAATGTCTTGATTCCTCTACCAAGTCTATTTCAGTTCTATGAATACCTAGCTTAGGTCATTCTTTGTAACATATATCTTTGTGACCACATATGAAACAAAATGAAAGAACAAGGATCCAAGAACCCTAAAAACCCATGTACTCTGCCTCTATACCCTTATGATTTCTAGCCTTTTCTACCCATCCTGATGCTTATACAATCCAGTAATGCTAGCTCAAACAGCTAGAGTAAGAGCTCCTTAAGAATAAGAATGACTTGCTTTGCTATTTGTATTTTCCAAAACTAATTAAAAGAGCTTCACACATAATAGGTGCTAAATAAATGTTTATTTTCATCAGAAAGAGCTTGGACTGGGATTCAGGACACCTAGGTTTTAGTGCTGACTCTACCAAAAACTAGATGTGTTATTGTACTCACGTCCCTCAATTGTAAAATGAAGGGTTGGACTTAGGTAACTGTAAGTCTCCCTTACAATTCCATATATAAAGATCTCTTTTAGCTAGAGTTCTTTGTGTTTCTAATGTTGTATGCATCAATCTGCTCTGTTTTCCTAGAAAAGATTGCTTTGCAGAAGAAAGGATGGATGTGAAAACACCTTCATTCAATTGTCACAGACACAGGATATCTTTTAAATGTTTTTAGCTTGGCCTACAAAGCCAAAGGTTACCTTCTCTCTGAGGTCTTTTCTATCTAAACCTCACTCTATTAATAACAAAGAAAGAACGGGGTACCAAAAAAATGAAAAAATAGATCTAATTAGCAGAGATAAAGGGTAAAAGTATATCTTGTTGAAACGTGCCACAGACAATCATATCAATGCTAAACATATAAGCACCAAATGGTATGGCATCTAAATTTTGACGGGGAAGTTGAATGAGTTACAAGAAGAAATCGATAATAAAACTATACTAGTGAGGGACCTCAACTTTCTACTTGAGAACTAGATCTCAAACTGTATTATAAAGAAGTAATTATCAAAACAATCTGGTACAGAGAAATAGAGTGGAATAAATTAGGTTCAAATTACATTATAGTAAATGACCATAGTAATTCAGTATACGATAAACCCAAAAACATTTTGGAACAAAAACTCATTATTTGATGAAAATTGCTGGGAAAATGGGAAACCAGTATGGCAGAAATTATGCAACAACTAACATTTCATACCACATACAAAAATCAGGTCAAAATGAACCTCATTTTGATTTATATCTAAAGGGGGATACCATAAGCAAATTATGAGAACAGGGAATAACATATTGGTCAGATTTATATATAAGGAAAGAATCTAGGAGCAAAGAAAATATAGAGAGCATTGCAAAATATAAAACATATAGCTTTTGATTATACAAAATTAAAAAGTTTTTGCAAAAATACAATAATGGAATCAAAAATCATAATGAAAGCCAAAAATGGAGCAGGGAGAGATTTTCAACAAGTAAATGTGATAGAGTGCTTGTTTCTCAAATATATAGAAAATGGTGTCAAATTTATAAGGAGGAAGGAAGGAAGGAAGGAAGGAAGGAAGGAAGGAAGGAAGGAAGGAAGGAAGGAAGGAAGGGAGGGAGGGAGGGAGGGAGGGAGGGAGGGAGGAAGGAAGGAAGGAAGGAAGGAAGGAAGGAAGGAAGGAAGGAAGGAAGAAAGGGAGGGAAGGAGGGAGGGAGGAAGGAAGGAAGGAAGGAAGGAAGGAAGGAAGGAAGGAAGGAAGGAAGGAAGGAAGGAAGGAAGGAAGGAAGGGAGAGAAGGAGAGAGGAAGGAAGGAAGGAAGGAAGGAAGGAAGGAAGGAAGGAAGGAAGGAAGGAAGGAAGGAAGGGAGGGAGGGAGGGAGGGAGGAAGGAAGGAAGGAAGGAAGGAAGGAAGGAAGGAAGGAAGGAAGGAAGGAAGGAAGGGAGGAAGGGAGGAAGGGAGGAAGGGAGGGAGGGAGGGAGGGAGGAAGGGAGGAAGGGAGGGAGGGAGGGAGGGAGGAAAGAAGGAAGGGAGGAAGGAAGGAAGGGAGAGAAGGAGAGAGGAAGGAAGGAAGGAAAGAAGGAAGGAAGGAAGGAAGGAAGGAAGGGAGGGAGGGAGGGAGGGAGGGAGGAAGGAAGGAAGGAAGGAAGGAAGGAAGGAAGGAAGGAAGGAAGGAAGGAAGGAAGGAAGGAAGGAAGGAAGGAAGGAAGGAAGGAAGGAAGGAAGGAAGGAAGGAAGGAGAAAAGAAAAGAACTTATTTATACAAAAATATTTAAGGCAGCTCTTTCTGTAGCAGCTAAGAATTGGAAACTGAAGGATGCTTACCAATTGAGGAATGGCTAAACAAACTATGGTATATGGTTATAATAGAATATTATGAACCTGGAAATACTTGCATGAACAGATGCACAGTGAAGTGAACAGAACCAGAAGAATATTGTACACACCAACAATAATATTGTTTGATGAACTGTGAATGACTTAGCTAATCTCAGCAATACAATGATCCAAGACAATCCCCAAAAGACCAATAATAAAACCTGGTGTCTGCATCCAGAGAAAGAACTGACATTATTTTAATACAGACTGAACTATGGTATTTTCACTTTCTTTTCTTTTCTCTTGAATTTGAATCTTCTTGTACAAAATAACTAATATGGAAATGCTTTACATAATTGCACTTGTATAACCTATACCTGATTACTTACTGTCTCAGGGAGGAGAGAGGGCAGGGAAATGGGGATAGAATGTGGAACTCAAAACTTTAAGGAAAATGTTAAAAATAACTATACATAATTATAAAATGACATAATCAAATGTGAAACTACCCTGGAAACAGAAATTATACTTAATAGGCAAAAGCTTATATTTTCTTAACCTCCTTGGAGGAGCAGATGCAGGTCCTGCCTGGATCCATCAAAAGTAGTCTTTCTTTCAAAATGTCATTGACTGCTAGGCATTAATCAGGTATCATTAAGCGAAAAAAGGCAAATAATTTATCAGAGCACCTCATTAATTTCCAAGCAGTCAGACTGCTTTCTGAGAGTAAGAAACTGGAAAAATCAAGCCCACTGTCTCACATGGATCAGGCAGATGACAGGTTTTTTTCCCCCCACAAACCTAACACAGGATATGGAGCCCAGTGAAGAGCATCCTTTCAATGTGAATGACTTTTGTACGTGGACATGGACAGGAGGGTAAGGGGCCGGAGGAGAACAGACACTCAGATCTCACTGATGCGCCCTTGTTTTGAATGTACCTGAATCTCCTTCTGGGTCTCGCCTTCACAGAAAGTTATAGAATGGGTGAGAAGTACAGCTTCCTGACTCTGTTTACAAACCTCATTTCCTGATAACCTCCACGTTGAGCACCGCAGCCTACTTCTCAGACTCAGCACCACATCACTTTTAGCTGCTTCTTCCCAAGTACCAATAACCCATGTTGCCTCCTCTCTGACCCTCTTCTTGATCTTGCTTTCCTCCTCCCATGAGAATCTTGGATTCTCAATTTAGAAACTGGCCAGGTTCTGATGGGGGAAACTGCTGGCTCATCTTGCCCAGAACCAGGTCTTTTGTTGCTTGATTCTGGACCAAACCATTTGCAAATCATCCTCCATATGCTTTCTAATCTCATTTTCTGTAATATATTTCCCAGTGAAATATAAATTGTATTTATATCTCAAGGTTCAAAGCATAGTAAGTCTGGAATGTGATCAGCACTTAATACATGTTTATGTTAGTCATTCATTTGTTCATTACTGAAAGTAACTCTGCCTTTAGTGACCTGAGATTCGCCACCCTTGCAGAGGTTTTTAAAAAATACAAACAATTTTAAGGCGATATACAAAGAGGAATCAAGAAAAACATCCAAGCAATGGACACATGGTTATTCTACCAAAGTAGCCTCACCAATAGGTGGCTTTTAATAAGACCAAAAAATTTACTTGGAGAGATAAACAATTTTATTACATCTTTTAAGAAATATAACCCAGTTTAGCACCCTTTGTAATAATTTATATTTTCTAATATGGGAGGTCTAATCAGGGGCTAATGTAAGGTTAGAAATGGGAGAAAACTAAGAACAGGAAGTAGCAGGAGATTTAGAGTAGGCTATTTCAGAGTTAGAGGGAGCCTTAGAATCTAGAACATTGGAACACAACATGTTTGAGTTAAAAGATACCTCAGAAGTAATTTAGTCCTATCTAATTTACAGCGTGGGAAACCAAGTTCCAGAAAAGGGAATCTCTCAAGTAGTCGAAGAAGCTAGTGACAGATGTGAAAGCCTTTCCAAATTACCCCACTGCTATAAAATAAAAATGCACAGAACTGACCACCTGGCATTAGCAGGCTCTGTCTACTGACTGACTTCTAGATTAGGGCAGAAAAGAATACTTGGCAAAAGCTTCATTCCTTGTAAAAGACATGAATGATAGATGTCATTGACCCAAAATGAAAGATCTGTTAAAAATGTACCTACAGGAATTGTCCTTAGTATAGATCATCAAAGAACAAAATGCCCCCTCCCCGTCTTTTTGTCTATTTTTGTCCCTTTCTTTTCTCTTCCCTACCCTCACTGGATTTGGAAATTTCCTTGGTAGACTTGAGGAAAGAAGAGGAATAGAAATATTTCCCTAACCCGCCTGATAATGATGAAGAGTTCTGAGAAGGTTCCATCTGGGAAGGGGGTAACTTCAATCATTCAATAACAAAAGGATGGTTTGCTGGCAGGATTCCAAAATTCCATGAAACATTTTCAATGTGGAGGAGCCATCAAAAATGCCTTCAAATTACCTTCAAATCAACACAGGTGACTTTGAAGGCCAAAGAGAAACCCAACAATATCTAGATTAGATATGGTAGATATATCTAGGTAGACTAGATATGTACTAACCCTAGAATTAGAACTAAAAATAGGATTTAGAACAAGAGAAGACCTGTAAAGTCATTCTAACCCAATCTCATTATTTTCCAGAAAAGGGAAGTGAAAAACAGAGAGTTGAATTGCCTTACCTAAAGCTACTCATGGAATAAGTAGTACCAAATACTGATCAAGTGAACAAATGAGACAGATCATGATCATGATGAATATAAAACTGGAAGGGACCTATTTCAGAGACTTCTGTTTTTAAATGTCCTCATTTAAAAAAAAAGTTTTAGTTTTTTTAAAATTTTTACTATTTTTGCTATTTTATTTTTCCACATATACACAAAGATAGTTTTCAGCATTCACTTTTATAAAACCTTGTTTTTCAAACTTTTCTCCCTGTTCCTCCCACCCCCACCCCAAGATACAAACAAACCAACACGTTAAACATGTGCAATTCTTCTAAATTCTCTTGTTTCCATATTTGTCATGCTATGCAAGAAAAATCAACTCAAAGGGGGAAAAACACAAGAAAGAAAAAAAACAAACAACAAGTGAAATCAATCCTGTGCTTTGATCTCCCTTCAGTCTCCACAATTCTCTCTCTGGATGTAGAGGGTACTTTCCATCACAAGTCTATTGGAATTGCCTTGAATCACCTCTCAAAGTCCTCATTTTACAGATGGGATTTGAGCACAATTAGGTCAAGTGATTTGCCCAGGTTCATACAACTTACAAGCATTTAGAGCAGGATTTGAATTTAGATCTTCCTGACTCTGATACCAACCCCAATTTTATTGAAGCTGAATATCTGTTCTGACTTTAACTAATAGTGTAACTTTATCCATTAAAAACTCACATTTTTATGGAACTTTCTAAGATTTGCAAAGTTCTTTCTTCCCAACAGATGGGTGAAGGAGGAAATTTAAATATTACTTTATAATATATTACTTTATAATTACTGTATAATATAACTTTATAATGAAGAAACTGAGTTTTAGAGAGTATATGTGACTTTTTCTTGGTCACACAGCAAACAAGTATGTCTGTATAAAATATATATAGTTTGGATCTTGTCCACGTATAATTCTAAATTTATATATGCACACTCACTCACACACACACACACACACACACACACACACACACACACACAATTCTGTGGCTAGTATCCCTGACACTAACACTCTGCATTCATTGGCTCTCTCTGTATTGGGAACCAAGAGTTCAAAATAATCTATTCATTCCTCTTACGCTTGGGCAAGAGGGACTTTGAGGATGGCTGATTTAGTCCCTCTCTTGAACAGAGAACAAAGCTCTTTGGAAAGTGGATCAGGAGACCTCCGTTAGAGTCAGGAACCTGTCACTAATTGTGTGAATCTGGGCAAGACATTCAGCTTCTCTGCTGGGCTCCAGAAGGCTAACCTGACCAAGAGTTCCAAATTTCATGCCATATTTCAGCACAACCAGCAAAAGAGCTGTCCACCTCTAGGCTCTATCATACCCTTTCTCTCAGTTGTTCAGGGAAGTGGTGAGTTTCCTGTTAGGAAGCCATCAGGTAGAAGCTAGCTGACCAATTATAAAGGCTATCTTTGAGCAAATGCTCCCTTTGGGTTGGGATTGGAGGAGGAACATTCTGAGGCCTTTCCCAGCTCAATAAATATGATTCTATATGACACAGTCTGGACTCTTTTTCTAAAGTTACTTTCACCAGCCTCCAGTTATAAGATTTCACTCTCGAAAGGAAATAATTCCTTTATTTAGCCCCCTGAAATAATTTTGCACATGCATATGCAGATATCAATTTGCATGCCAAATGTGGAACATCTGTTTGTCTCTTTAGAGAACATCAAACTTTGCTTTTTGTAAATCCTACCTACTCATTGCTCCTGAAGCCTTGTAGTCTTTCTGCTGGGACTTCACTGCCTGGGGCAGCTCGTCATGAACTTTACAGTTTAAGAGACCTAAGAATATAGATTTTTTTTTTTGTTCTAAAAGGCAACTGAAAACATGAGAGTGCTGGGAGAGAGTGTGATGTCAGGGCCAGAGGACCCTTAGAACAAAGAATAATTGAGCCAGGAGGGAACTTTCAAAGAAAGAACATCAAAAGTGGGAGTGAGAATAGAACACAAACACAGAAAAGAGAGGTTTAGAATGGGGATGTCAGGGAATGGCAAATGCTGGAGCTGGGAGGTATGTCAGGATTGGGAGGGAGCTTAGAAAGAGAATGTCAGGGTTGGGAAGGGTCTCACAACAGGGAACGTCAGAATGGAAGGGGTTTGCAAGAGAAAAATGGGAGCTGGGAGGGAGGATGAATGATGAGCATCCTCAATCCCTGCATCCAGGCAACAAGGTTAGCACCACATCTGGCACAGAGTGGGTGCTTAATAAGTGCTGGTTGTGTGAAGGCTGGGCACTGCTCTGGGTACTGGGGATAAAACAATCCATGTGTCCCTTCAGCGGGTCTCAGTTTCTGCAGGGAAGTATGGGGGAATGAGGCCCCAATTCCATCCATTCCATTCCCTTCCTGACTCACTCCGTCTCCTCTGTGAAATGAAGGACTTAGGCTGGCTGACCATTCAGGAGCCTTGCAACTCTCCCGCTGTGATCCATGATTCTGATTCTGATCTTTTCGAGAACCAGCATCCCCCTGGAACAAGGCCCAGCCTCTGAATTCCCCTTCCTAGTTAAGGAAAATGAACTCAAATCGCCTTTGGGCGATGCTATGGTGGCAGAGCCTTCGGTGGGGAAAAAATTAATCCGGTGCCTCTTTGCATTTGCTGCCTGTGAATCAAACTGTGAAAGCTAATTTAAAAACTTTCACACTTGGCTTGAAGGAGGCCTGGCAGTGCTGGGAGAATGCTAAATTGCACGCAATTAGCCCCAAACGGAGCCGGCTTGGGTGTGTCCGTCAGACCCGGCTGGAGCGCCAAGGCGGTAATGAGCATGCTGATGAACTAACAGGAAAGTTCCTAGGAGGACTCAGAGCGAGGTGGAGGCTGAGGAAGAAGGATCTAAGCAGGGGAGGAGGAGGGCTCACCCAGCATCTGTTCTGTTCTCTCCAGGCAAGTTGTCCCCTAAGGCAGCAGTCAACCTTGATCATCAGGTCCTGTAGATCTGGGCCCAGAGACACTTAGTCTGAGAATGGGAAGCAGGGGCCTACCTTTACATAAGGAAGAAGGAAAGTGACTGAGACAGGGCTGGGAACAAGGAGGCCTGGATTGTTGACTGGCTTGGACCCTTTTCCAGCAGAGATCATCAGGTTCTGTGGATTGGGCCCCAGAGACACTTAGTCTGAGAATAGGAAGCAGGGGCCTACCTTTACATAAGGAAGAAGGAAAGTGACTGAGACAGGGCTGGGAACAAGGAGGCCTGGATTGTTGACTGGCTTGGACCCTTTTCCAGCAGAGATCATCAGGTTCTGTGGATTGGGCCCCAGAGACACTTAGTCTGAGAATAGGAAGCAGGGGCCTACCTTTACATAAGGAAGAAGGAAAGTGACTGAGACAGGGCTGGGAACAAGGAGGCCTGGATTGTTGACTGGCTTGGACCCTTTTCTAGCAGAGATCATCAGGTTCTGTGGATTGGGCCCCAGAGACACTTAGTCTGAGAATAGGAAGCAGGGGCCTACCTTTACATAAGGAAGAAGGAAAGTGACTGAGACAGGGCTGGGAACAAGGAGGCCTGGATTGTTGACTGGCTTGGACCCTTTTCCAGCAGAGATCATCAGGTTCTGTGGATTGGGCCCCAGAGACACTTAGTCTGAGAATAGGAAGCAGGGGCCTACCTTTACATAAGGAAGAAGGAAAGTGACTGAGACAGGGCTGGGAACAAGGAGGCCTGGATTGTTGACTGGCTTGGACCCTTTTCTAGCAGAGATCATCAGGTTCTGTGGATTGGGCCCCAGAGACACTTAGTCTGAGAATAGGAAGCAGGGGCCTACCTTTACATAAGGAAGAAGGAAAGTGACTGAGACAGGGCTGGGAACAAGGAGGCCTGGATTGTTGACTGGCTTGGACCCTTTTCCAGCAGAGATCATCAGGTTCTGTGGATTGGGCCCCAGAGACACTTAGTCTGAGAATAGGAAGCAGGGGCCTACCTTTACATAAGGAAGAAGGAAAGTGACTGAGACAGGGCTGGGAACAAGGAGGCCTGGATTGTTGACTGGACTGGAGCTTTATCCAACAGTGATCATCAGGTCCTGTAGATCTGGGCCCAGAGACACTTAGTCTGAGAATGGGAAGCAGGGGCCTACCTTTACATAAGGAAGAAGGAAAGTGACTGAGACAGGGCTGGGAACAAGGAAGCCTGGATGTTTGATTGGACTGGATCTTTACCCAACAGTGATTATCTGGTTCTGTAGATCTGGGCCCAGAGACACTTAGTTTCTGAGAGTAGGAAGCAGGGGCCTACCTTCACATAGCAAAGAAGGAAAGTGACAGAGACAGGGCTGGGAACAAGGTCTAGATTGTTGACTGGACTGGACCCTTACCCAACAGGGAAAGACTGTACCAGAGGCCTCAGTTGCTGCATTTGTTTAATACAGGATTGGCACTAGAAGGGTTCACAGAGTCACACAATAATCAAGATGAAACCAAAGGATCAAAGATCTTGAAAGGGATGTTCTAGATCACTGTGTCCAACATTATATTTTGTATTTAAGGAAATGGAGTTCCCAGAGAGGCTAACTGACCCCCCTCTTTCAAGCCAATTGTGAAGCTTTTTTAAATTAGTTTTCATGATTTAATTAATGAACAATAACGAGAGCTAATATTTATATAGCCCTTGCTATGTACCAGGCACCGTACCAAGCACTTTACAAATATAATTTATTGTGAGTTTTTTTTTTTTTATGTGAGGATCAAATGAGATAATAATTGTAAAATGCTTGGCATGGTGCCTGGCACAGAGCAGGTGCTTAATAAATGTTAGTTAACATCATCATCCATGGTATTGACATCATCCTTTGCTTCTCAAAATGATCCTGGGAGGGAAATGCTATTATCATTATCCCCATTTTACAGAAAAAGAAAGGTAAAATATATGTTATTTACATATATTTAATATATATATATATATTTAATGATTGCATTGAAATACATAATATATTTATATAGTATATGAAATATTAAAATAGCATTAGTGTAGGGTTCTAAGGTTTACAATGTATTTATACATGCTATCTTATTCAACCTCCCAACAACCTTGTCCAAAAGGTTTTGTGATTATCCTCATTTACAGGTGAGAAAGAACACTTAAATGACTTGCTAAGGATCACACACTCAGTTTCAGAAGCAGGATTTGAACTAAGACTTCCTGACCCCAGGCCCAGCCCTCTGTCCACTCTACTACCTAACTGCCATATTTAAGAAGCTCAAATCAATCACTTTTCTCCAAGGTCAACATTCTTTCCACTACACTAGACTGCCCCAAAGTCAAAGATGGGAGAGTCTTCAGAACAGAGAATAGCCAGGACAACCCAGAAAGATGAGAAGTAGATTTGGGTATGTTCCAGAAAACTGGACCTTTTCTGGAGCTTTCCAGGGTTCTGATCTTTCCAGTGTTCTGGCCCCTTGTAAAAGAACAGGGATGACCAGTGGCTTCTGGTTGGTTCTTTGGTCCCCACGTCAGAAACCTGTGACAAAGAGCATTAGAAATGGGATCAGAAAGAGCCTCCTTGGTCTGTGAACTACAAGGATAGAGAAATGGCTCCCAGACACTTGTGAGGAGGCTTCTTCTGTGTTCGAATATTACCAACATAAGCATTTTACTCTGCTCTCCCCTTATCCTTTAGCATACAGATGATGACAATAATACACTATGGAGAACACATGTACTTGCCCAGGTGGGGAGGAAATGGGACCTCAGTGTCTTGGTTGAGTCCCCCATTTTTGGTTTCTTTCCCTGATCAGAGCTACTTTAAAAGTGATTTTGGCAGCTGGTTATTTCCAGCCAGGAAATGACCCTCCCTCCTAATGATGAGCTTCTCTTTTCAGTTGGAGGAAGTCCCTCCTGTTGGACACCAATATCTCATTCATTCAAGGATTCCAAACTTCTCAACCTCAATGATAGCCATCAATGTGGAAAACATCCCTTCCTCAAGACTGCTGATCAAACAATAACTTTGAATACAATGGTAGAAGGGAAATAACAACAACTATCCTGAATTTATATAGACCTTCAAAATGCTCGAAGTACTATAAAATATGACTTCATTGTATCCTCAAAATTACCCTGGGAGGAAGAAGATAGTATTATCCCCATTTTACAGATGAGGAAACTGAGGTAAAGGTTGTGCAGCTAGTAAAATGTATGGGATTTGATTTGCAGTTAGGTCTGCCTGAATCTGGGTTCAGTACTCTTATCCACTACCAGCTGCTTTACAACAACAGATCACGTTAGAATAAAGCATGTTAAAAAAAAAAAAAAACACCATTGGAGTTATACGGGACATCATAACATAGCATTTCTGATGTACAATGCTACATCATTGGACAGAGCAGAGCTAGATTAGACTCTGGAACACAGAACATCTGGACAGAAGAATCCAGCACCTTTGTGGTTCAGATTGCTCACATCAAGCCTATGAGGTTTTATCTTCATTTTATAGAGGAGAAAATCAAGACTCAAAGAGGGTTCAAGAGGCCAAGCATGACAGAGTTTACCATGTGAGCTCCTGAATAATAAAGACTGTCTTTTGTCTTTTTAAATCCCCAGTAATTGGCAAATAGTAGATACTTAATAAATATGTATTGACAGACTTACTGAGTCAAGTTTGTTGAATTCACGTGGGTCCTTGTTGGCCCATATTCCTCTAAATCACACTGTCTGACACAGAACATAAGCCAGAAGGGATCTTCACACATATAATGCCAGGGCAAAGACATCAGGTCAGGAGAAACTTTAGAACACGGAATGTCAGCCGTGAGCAGCCCTCGGAATGAAAACAAAGCAAATGGCAAAGCAGAACCACGCGGGGCTCCCGAGACCACCCGCTCCAGAGCCTTCACGCAGGTCACTCCTTGCTCTGACGTCTCTAATTCTTCCCATGTATGAAAGAGATTAGAAACATAGGAAAATTGACATCAACTCAGTATAAGGAACAAATAACTATGTAATTACACGGCAACATCATAATATTTACAATCTGATTACAGCATACAATCATTTATGAGCTGAGCAGATTAGATGGTTATCGCGCTCTCCAATTACAGTCTGAGGCTCTGAAACCAGCTCAGACTTCCAATGTCTTCACTGTGGATGGAACTCCCTCTGGAGTGTTCTCCCTTGACACCCTCCACTTTGGCGTTGCCCCCCACTTTGAGAGAACGCACCCCTCGCAGAGCGGCAGCATGAGAAAGAGCTGCCCTCAAAGCCAGAGAAACCAGGGCTTCCATCCCCCTGCTCACATGCCATCGACCGTGGTGGCTCAGCACGGTCCTTAACTTACCAGTGCTGTAGGCGACTCAGCAAGACCAGATGCTGGAAAGGAAAGCATCGTCCTGCACCAATTTCCTCACCTGTGAGTAATCTATACCTACAAAGTCCCAGATCATTTTCCTATCCCATAAAACCAAATCTCTGATCCCTATTTTATCCTGTACAACCAACAGATAGAAAATACCAAGCCCAAAGTGAATGTTATATGGATAAAGGCTTTTGAAATCCATTATATATGCTCATAAGTGATATTAGAAGCTGCAATTTAGATAGAGAAGGAAAATCAGGGGGGCAACAAGAGCTAATCACCTTTGCTTAATCGCCAGATTAAATGTGTAACACTAATCAAATAAAAGAAATCTCCCAATTCGAGGGCTAGAAATGGGTTTAGTTGTCACCTGTTAAGGAATCACAGGATCTCAGAGTTGGATATAGTCATGGAAGTCACTACAGCCTATCCTTGTAGGAGACATAATGATTTTTATAACAATTATGGGCTAAGCAGTCATGTGGTATCTTCCAATAACGACCTAAGACGCTACTTTCAATCAATCAACAACATTTTGTGTGTAACCTACTATGTACGAGGCGCTGTACTAGGCACTAGGGAAATAATCACAAAAATCAAACAGCCATGCTTCAGGAGTTTACATTCTGTCACGGTAGATATGACACATAATAGACCTATCCATTCTCTCTCTCTCTCTCTCTCTCTCTCTCTCTCTCTCTCTCTCTCTCTCTCTCTCTCTCTCTCTCTCTCTCTCTCTTTCTCTTTATTTCTGTCATATATATGTGTGTGTGTGTATATATATATATATATATATATATATATATACATATGCATGTGTACACACACAAATGCACATACAAAGGCTAAATATGATGTCATTTGGAGATAGAGGGAAGAATCACTGTGACGTGAAATGTTTTTTTGTTTGTTTGCTTTTTCTGGAAGGTAGCATTGGATCTGGGTAGTTAGCAAGAAGCTGAAGACATGTTACAAAAATAAATGTAGTACAAATCAGAGTGGGAAACAGAGTGATATGGGAGTTCAAAGATGGGGAAGATGGCTTCTCACTTGCAGAATCAGTCAAAACTACGTGAACCATCCCAGAATATAATGTCATTTGGATAAAGGGAAGAATTGGATAGCTGGATTGTGACACGAAATGTTTTTTTCCCCCTGGAAGGTAGCATTGGATCTAGATAGCTAGCAAGATGATGAAGACATGTTACAAAAATAAATGTAGTACAAATAGGGGAGTTCAAAGGTAGGAAAGATGGCTTCTCACTTGCAGAATCAGTCAACTCTACCTGGACCATCCTAGAATGATGGAAATCTTTGAATTTTGCGTGTGGAAAGAGCTTCAGAAACCAGTTGAACCACAGCCTGAATAAGAATCCCTCGCTACAATATCCATGCTAGGTGATCATCTAATCTTTAAGAAAATAGCTCCAGTATAAGGAACCCTGCCATCCTCGAAGGACCCCCCTCCCCTTTTTGAACAATTCCCATTTGGGGGAACTTTGCACTTTCTAAATCATGCTTTCAGCTTCCATCCATTGCTCCTTATTCTGCACTGGGGTTGAGTAGAAAGAGAGTGAATGCTGCAATCAATTGACTTGAGTTAAAATCCTTCCCATGATGTGGTGGTGTACATCACTTCACCTCTGATTTTGTTTACTTTTTTATCTTCGAAAAACCATGGTTTGCTCTTGAATGTCTCTGGACTCTCAGATTTTACCCAGGATCTTATGAGATCTAGTTCCTCCTCCATGTGGAAACTATACAAAGGCTTGCAATAGTTATCAAGTGTCCACTACATCCTCAAATGCCCCCATTCAACATATAGCATGATCCCTAGTACCTCCGAAATAAAACTCAAGTTCCTTCTCTAGAAACATCATTTGAGCTCAGTCATAAGATAGTAAAAAGCTTAGGGAATGAGGTCATCATTAGACAGAAGGCCCAATGACTGGAGGAAGCTTCAAATTATGACAATAAGTGGTATTTCTATAATATTTTAAGATTTGAAAAATATTTCCCATCCACATATCACAAGACTTCTGCCCATCCCCATCCCCAGCCTCCCAAAATGCTCTATAAACTGGTGCATGCTACCTTTACAAGCTGCAATCATCCACTGCCATCTACAATTTCATCCAACTGCTGTCCTTTCTACCCTGCACATCCATGGACCTTCTCTTTGCTTAGCCTGGGTTTTTCCTCTGTCAGTGCCCCCTTCCTTCATTTTTTTTTGCCTGGTGAAATTCTCTCCATCTTCTAGAGATGGGCCTAGAATGAGTTTAGGAATTCATTCTTCAGGAAATGTCTAATCACTGAAGTTTCCTAATAAGCTCCTCAGGACACACTGTCTTGACCCATCCATGAGGAATAGAGAAAGAAAGTTCATTAAATTTCTGTTTGAGATCATTTCATCTCCACCTAAAACACATTATGGGAGATTACAGATTTCAGATTTCCCTCAGTGCCTAACCTATGCTCTGAGAATGAAATCTGGTCATCGATCATGTCCAGTCACAAGACACATGAGAGATAACAACCCTGTCCATGATGTACCCAGAATTCAAATATGATCAGCATGATGGAATACTCTGTGTGTGTGTGTGTGTGTGTGTGCGTGTGTGCGTGTGTGTGTAGCAAAGTACACTAATATAGGCAATGAGATTCAGAGGATGACATATTTGAAACCAGAGGTCAATGAATCCAACTATTTTATGATATGCATGAAAAAATTAAGACCTATAGAAATTAGATGACTTGTCCAAGGTCACAAGCAATCACTTTTTCCACCAAATCCACCATTAGAATTAAGGGGCAGTTAACAAATATTTTGCAGGACATGATGCCTCTCTTTACCCAGTCAGAAAACAAAGGTTAGGTCCCAATTTGAAACTAGCCATATTATACCGGGAAAGTTTCCCGTTTCCTGTTCTGCCATATGTAACCAGCATATGGGAAATGGAAGTAATTCCATTTGTACTTGGTGCTTGTGGGCTTTATTTCCTCTATGAAGTCTCCCCTGATGAAAGCCACTCACCTTTTCCCTCGGAACTTATATAATAGTCTCCCTCCATTGGAATATTCAATTCAATTCAATGAATTTTGTATTAAATGCAACACTAAATGCATTCATTTTAATGAGATTTTGTGTTCCAAATTTGCTCTTCTTCCTCCATCCCTTACCTTGCCTTCCCCAAGATAGCAAGCAATCTGATACATGTATGATCATTTTACACATATTTCCATATTAATCATGTTGTAAAAGAAAAATCATAACCCAACAGAAAAAAAAAAGAAAGAAAACACAAATAATAAAAAGCTGAAATACTCTGCTTCAATGCACATTCATTCTTTCTGTTTCCCTCTCTGGATGCGGATGGCATTTTCCATCACAAGTGTACTGGGGCTGTCCTAGATCACTAGTGTTGAGAAGAGCCAAGTCTATCATGGTTGATCATCTCCATCATCTTGGTGGTACTGTGTACAATATTCTCCTTGAGCCTCAGTTTCTTTCTTGTTCTTTTATTCTGTGCATACCTACCTATGAGCTTTTCCTCTCCCTTTTTGGGATATGAGCTCCTTGTTTTACAAGTGAGGAAACTGAGGTCTAGAAGCTGAAGAGACTTACCCAATGTGATTGAATAAGAGGATGACCTATATCATTCTTTGTATTTATAAACCCAGCTCCTAGTAGAGCTTCTATATTCATTGATGAAGGTCATTTATTGTTGATTGAATTTTAGAGCCTTTATCGGTGTTTTAAAAGGATAGGTTACTGGGGCAGAGGGAGTCAGATGACATTAGTCAGAGATATTTTGTGCATTAAAAGGAGATAGAGAAATCTCGTAACGGTTGAATGGGAACATGTGGTGGTGGAGGATGGTCAGGGAGCAGCAGAAACTCCAGAATTCTACAACAGGAAAAATCTGAAGTCTCTGAGAGGTATGTCTGACTTCCGGAAATCAGGCAGCCAGCCTAGCAACAGCTCACTAAAGGGAACTGATTTTATTCATTACTAATATGTAGGAAGTACTCAAGTCATCTCTGTTGCTCATTTGATGTTGGTCAGACGGTTCATATCAACAGACAATGAGGCCATTTCTCAACTGGAGAACATTTCCACGCTCATTTGTCTCCTTGATTCCAGCCTCCTTCTCTGTGTTTAATTGACTCTACACCCTCCCCAACACACCCACACATATACACTTCATTTTGGTGATGATTTTCCATCCCAACCCATTAATTCTTATGTTATCTTGCTCTTAGGAAACAAAGGCCCGATTTAATTCATGGTCAGGAAATCCTGGGGGGTGGCCAAGGGGTGGAACAGAGCCACTAGATATTAGGGCTCAGAATAGTGTGTGGGTGGATATGGGCTGGGTCCCAAGTTCCCTGTCAAGGTCAAGAGACTCACTTGGAAGACATGGAACTTTCCATATTTCTTTTAGAAGAAAAAATGTAGAAATTCAGCTTTCCTGAAAGAAATTCACTCCGTTTTAAAATATTGCAAAATCTCTTCCCAGCTCCTCTAATCTATCCCTCCTCTAAATGGTACCTTTCATCGCAAATGATTAACACAAAGAATAGTTTACTATTCTCCACCCATAAAGACAGAGATGACATCAGAAGACAGCTAAATAAGTCATAAGTAAGACAGGTCCCATCAGTTTTTAAAACATTTATTTTTGCATCAAGACAGGTAATTTCATAAAAAATAAAGCTAAAATCAGGAACATATGGGAAATTGGCAGGGTCTCTGTCTCTGTCTCTGTCTCTCTCTATCTCTCTTTGTGTGTCTCTGTCTCTGTCTCCATCTCTCTGTCTCTGTTTCTTTCTCTGTCTCTCTCTGTCTCTCTCTGTCTCTGTCTCTCTCTGTCTCTCTGTCTCTCTCTCTCTCTCTCTCTCTCTCTCTTTTTCTCTTTCTCTCTCTCTCTCTCTCAAAAAGGTCAGAGCTGACAAATCCACCTTGTTTTACAGGTGAGGAAACTGAGGTCTAGAAGCTGAAGAGACTTACCCAATGTGATTGAATATTAATTGGTAGAGATAGGATTTGAATTCAAGTGCTTTCCAGAATTTATTAACTACAGCATATTGCATGGCACATAGGAGGCACTTAATAAATGTTTTTTGACTTAAGCAGGCCACATACTACATGCAAACATGGCACAAGGGACAGACTTCTAGACTTTAAGTCAACATTAGAATTCCCTTCTCTGATCCTAGCTCTGTAAAAATCTCATTTAATCTCTCTCAATCCACAATTACTTAATTTGTAAATTGGGGATAAAAACAGCACTTACCTTTCAAGGATAGCATGTCAAGTAAAATAATATGTGGACAGAATTGTGGGAGTCTTAAAACTCTACATAAGGGTGGGATTACTAGGCCGGGTCCTAAAAATTCAAAGGCAAAATGAAAAGAAAGCCCTGCCCCCAACAAGTTGACCTTACAATAAGAAGCTACAAGTTAGAGGAGAAGGATCCAGCTGGAGGGAGAACTAAGGACTGAGGGGATGTGGAAAAGCTTGACAGAGGAAGTCATATCTGAGCTGAGCTTTAGGAAGGAAGCAAAGGATTCTGGAAGCAGAGGGTGATAAAGGGATGTACACCAGCTGGTGTACACATCTCCCTATACAAAGGCTCAGAGGCAAGAGATTAGGTTCTGGTGATACAAGTATCACTTTGTCTGAAACCAAAAGTGGGAGAAAAGTAGCAGTGGGGAAGGGCAGATCCAGTCTATGAGGGGCTTTGAGCAACAAAGAAGACTCTAAACAATTAAGAACAAACAACTAAGAAAGACCCTAAAGACTCTTGAGCAGGTTAAACTGGGCGCTTTAGGAAGATGAGGATGGTGAGGATTGGAAAGGGAAAGGACTCGAGAGGAGACCGAGTGACTCTTTGGACTATGACAATAGTCTGGGTCACAGGTGACAAGAGAGCACATAAGACTGGTGGCCATCTGAGTAAAGAGAAATGGATGGAGTGAAGGACAATATGGAGAGAGCATGGACAAGACTTGACAACTGATTGAATGGTGAGGGTAAGGGATTAGTCAATGAAAAACTTTTATTAAGCACCTACTGTGTGCTAAGTGCGGTGAAAAACAAGGACCTTATAGTCTAATGGGAGAGGCAACATTTAAATGACTAGAAATGTCCACAATAAATGCAAAGTAAATGGGAGGTAACTTTAGAAAGAAAAGCGCATATAGCTAAGGGACCAGGGGCCCTATGCCTCCTACAGAGCAGTGTGTGAGCTTTGACTTCTGATCAAAGTTTTTAGTGTTCCATCATTTCTTGGAGATTTCAAAATCACAGCTTAAAAGTAGTTACCTTTAGTCATTCACTGGGAATTTGAACTTTATGATTCCCTATTTTTATGGCTCTAAAGTCCCAATTATCACAACATAGACTCTTCTCTGTGAAGAATCAACCTAGACATGATCAGTGAGAACTCCTACTCATAAGAGCTTAGAGTTGGGGACAGGGGATGTATCAAAAACTGGCAAATCCACAGCTGAAACATAAATCCACCCAATGCCATTTCTACCAAGCTCTCATCCAGCCTCTGAACAACCTTTATGAAGGGAAACTTACTATCTACTGGAACATCCCATTCTATTATTGGGCATTTTTGAGTTTGAGGAAGTTTTTTTTTTTTCCTAACATGAAACTAAAAGGTGCCTCTCTGGGACTTTAATCAGTTCTAGCTCTTTCTTCTGGTACCAAATCTGTTGGCCCATTCTTGGCCCATTGATCTTTCTCCATCACGGTTCTTTTAGTTATTTGGAGATGAGAGCCATTTAATCTACAGTTCTCCATTACTTATTGCTTCTCCAGGAGAAACATCACCCTACTGAGTCTTTGAACGGATCAATCCTACATCATTTTCCTCATTCTCTGAAAGTCCTGAATCCTGTATCTGCTGCCAGATTTAGAGGCAGAGAATCTATTTTCAAAACCCAGCTCCACAAATGATGCCTTTTCATCTTTTTGGACCTTAGTAAAACACAAATATAAAATGAAGGGGGTTGGATTTAATAACCTCTTAGTTCCCTTCCAGCCTCTAGGTCTACAAAGTCTAGGAGCTTTCCATTTTCCCTATTACCCATCACATTTTATATGCATCAAAAAAATGATACAGGCAGGAAATCTGCCCTTCAAAGTAGAGCCCTGATTCCAAGAAGGTCCCTGAAAAGTAGCAATTATAGGCTTGATATCAGGAAAGCTATCCTAGCAAAGAAAGGTCTCTGTAAATGGAGGGAAGCCACTTTAAGATGCTTAGGCTAAATGTACTCTGAGATTCCTTGCATATTGGAAGATATATGGATTTCTTAATAAAGGCAATGACTGGAGCCAGTATGGTATATGAAAAACAGAAATATATTGAGTGTGAGGAAGACCTGGATTCAAATGCCACATCTGAAATTTACTCACTGCACAAGTATGAACAAATTGTTTACTTTTCCCCATCTATAAAAATGAGAAAGCTGTTCTAAATGGCTTCCAAGGTCCTTCATCTGGAATTATGTAAACACATGATCCTATGACTCTTTCTCATGCTCCATTTCCTCAAAAACTTAATTGACACTGGTCTCCTTGCTGTACCTAACATATGACACTCCATCTGCCTCCTCCAGGCATTTTTTCTGGGCTGTACCACATGCCTGGAACTCCAGACCTTCTCATCTCCACTTCCTAGCTTCCCATGTCTCCTTCAAGTCTCAGCTAAAGTCCCATCTTCTTCAAGAAGCCTTTCTGATTCCTGCTTAATGGCATCACCTTTCCTCTGGTCACTATCCTTCAAATGATCCTGTTTACATCTCCGTTGCACACAGTATCCGCCATCTAATCCCACTCAGACTAGGAGCTCCTCGAGAGCTTTTGCTCTCCTTTTTGCCTTTCTTTGTATATCCAGTGTTTAGCATAGACACATAGTGATTACTTAATAAATCCTAATTGACTTACATGTACTAGATAAAAACTTTAAACTGAACCAGGACAATGGACAAGCCAGAAACAAGCCTCCAGGCCACTGACCTCTCAGTCTTCCCCCTCAGAGCTACCTCATAGACCAACACCATTCCTTCTGGCAACTTTTGAATGCAGTTGTCCTCTGAGGGACAGGATCTGACATACAATATACAAAAAATATGCATAATGATGAGCCATATGCTTTCATTTTATTTGATCTCACTGCATGGTTAACCACTGTAAGAAAATCATGACCTAATTCTCACCATCCTTTGGAGCTGAGATGAATATGGGTCAAGCTCACTTTAAAGGAAATATCTCTATTTGGCTCAGTTCAGCACAACACAGACACCCAGATGAGAGGCCATTTGAAGTCTAAAGCCAACTGAGGGATGTTCAGATCAAGCTAAAAGGTTTGATGATTTTTGCAAGACAGGCAGTGGAGTGGCATGGCCAGAGTCTAGGTCTTATATTTGCATGGCTCTTCTTCCTTCCCGAAACATCCCCATGAAGCCTGTTCTGATAGGTTTACTCCTTGCCCCCACTACTAGTATACACTCCATCCAAACTATCTTGTATTTTTTTGTATTGCTTCAATACCTCCCTGTCTATCAATATACCATCTGCTCTATTAGACTGAGTTTCTGGAGGCTAGGGACCATGGTTTTGCCATTTTTGTATACCCGAATCACCACCTAGTTAATCACTATTCAGACCTGAGTATGGTATGACTACTTGCTTCTCTGAGTCTCAATTTTCCCTGTCTATAAAATAAAGATAACTTTACACATCTTACCTGCAGGGCATTAAGACCATCATATAAGGGGCAGCTAGGTGGCACAGTGGATAGAGCACCAGCCCTGAATTCAGGAGGACCTGAGTTCAAATCTGGACTCAGACACTTAATACTTCCTAGCCGTGTGACCCTGGGCAAGTCACTTAACCCCAGCCTCAGGGGGAAAAAAAAAGGACCATCTCATATATATATACAGATATATATATATATATATATATATATATATATATATATATATATATATATATATATCTGTATATATATATATATATATATACAGATATATATATATATACAGATATATATATATATAATATGTTATATATATATATATATATACAGATATGTATATATATATCTGTATATATATATATATATTATATATATACAGATATATATATATACACACATATGTGTATATATATATATTATTATTACATATTAGTAATAATTATCATTATTACATTTATTATACATTATTATATTTTATATTATTACATATTAATTTTGTTATATATTAATAATATTATTAAATAATATTAACATATATTAAAGCCTCCTATATGATTTGATGACTTTTGGCTGAGATTCAGCAAAGAATGTGGTATGATAACCAGTGTTGGATTTGGATTTGGATCATATAAGTTCAAGTTCCGGCTCCTCAACTTTCCAGCTGTCTTTTTTATCCACTAAATGGGGACGATCATGTTTTTTTCCTGAAAATATATTTCTGAGGTTCATGTGAAGTGACAGACACATGGCACCTTGCAATCGTGACACTGTGAGCCATTATTATTGAAGATCTTGAAAAAACAAGGAAGGTGCAAACAGATTCCCACTAGGCTGGATGAACCAAAGAGGCTGAGGAGAAAACAGCTGGCTTAGGGAGCCTTCAGTGAAGAAAAATTGCTGCAATTGTCTAATGACCAAATCCTAAGATAAAAATCAATTTTGCTTTAATGAAAGGTTATGCTGAACTTGGCCAAGCAGTCCAGCTGCTGTCTGCCTGAGCTCAGGCAAAATTACCTGTCCAGTAAAGGATTCTCTGTGCAGTGTCTACTAAAGCACAGCAAGGCTGGACCTCTGTCGGGCAGAAGGATGATTGAAATGAAGTGAAGTCTGATCCAAGTCAATGTTTGCTTTTCCAAAGCCAGTCAGTTCCATGAAATCTAGAAGTAGCAATAGACCGTATTTACAGCCAACCTCGGGGTGACCGTTGGGGCTCCATACAAGCACAACCAAACTCATTCATCCTCAGCGTTACTTTGAGGGATGCACTTTGTACACTGAATGTGCTAATCAAATGGAAATTATGTTTATTAACAGTGCTTAAGAGAACTGTGATAGTGGAAAAGATAGTGTATTTACATTCCAAATGGCAGCTCTGCCAATTAGCTATCGGTGTGAAATCTCCTCTCTGGGTTTCTCTTTTCTCACTTGTAATATGCTGAGGTGGCTGTCAACTTCAAAAGGCCTTCCCTTCTAATTCGAAAATTGATGATTCACTCTGAGCCTTTCTTTGGGCCTCGGTATGACCTCTAAAATGAGAGATCTGGACTAAATTTCTGTCCAAAGATATAGATCAATAAATAAGGCAAATCATCAATGGACCTTCCCAGCTTGGCTCCCATAGTCCTTTGCCAAATCTCCTTCCATCTCTCTGCTCAATTTTTCCAAAGCTCATTTGGAAAAACAGAAGACGCTCACCCATCCTTCTAAAGGCTTCTTGGGTCATTCACTTAAAATATTCCCTGGTAATTGTTTTTGCTGCAGTTTATCATCAAAATGAATCACCTCAAATTCTGAAAAAAAATCTGCCTTCCAAGTCTGTCAACTCTGTCCCATGAATTCATTCATTATGGGGCCACATGATGCATCCAAAGGCTGCATTTTATTTAAATGTGACACATTTTCACTCTGTTTTGATCCACATCTGAAAATTGTCCCTATCAATCTTATATCGTCACTGCCTTGCTCTGCTGGAACATTAAATACAGGCACTGAGTCCCGGGAGCAAATCCAGGGGGAAAAGAGTAAATAAATAAAAAGTCCATATGAGTGTTTTGAGTTCTTCACATCTGAAGAGACTAACTGGCAACTTGGGGAGAGCAGCGAATCCACAGTGGAAGAAAAAAAATAACAATCTGATTCATCACAATTCTTTCTTTTATCTGATTATTTTTGAAAGCTTTGCTGATCATTATTAAGTTAATAATTTTTAAAATCTTAAAGACTAGATAGTCTGAAGATTTTAGGGATACCAATTAATTTTTTTCCCCTGGGGAAAATTTTAGAATTTGTTCATTGCATCAATTTTTAAAACAGCATTTGTTATCTCTTCCCGGGATTCACCAGACTCAGTTCATCCTGTGACTGAAAGGAGTGATTTTCCACATCCTTTGCTGGGGAACTTTGGGGGAGGGGACGCCTCAAGGGTTGATGAAGCAGGCCATACACTCACACTGCCCATCATGGATCATTTTTGTTCTGGAGAGTGGCAGCCCACAGGCATATCCAATATTACATTGCTTTCTTCTTTCATTCATGACGATGTCACATTCAGGTCCTGAGAGTCAGAAAAAAGAGCAGAGTTTCCCAGGTTCTGAGGGCGGAGGGGACTGCGGACAATCCATCATGCTTTGTCTGCTAATGATAGACTCATGCATAAGAGGCTCCATAAGCAGTAAGAGGCAGTCAGCATGAAGAAGTGAATCAACTGTCACTGGTGGAGATCAGAAGGACTGCAAGGCTCTGATTAGAATTTTCAATCAGGCCTCCCACAATTCATCATGGGATGGAGAACGGTCCAGAGAAATCAGGATTTTCTTGGGAATGGTCCTTTTTTACTCTCTGGGGCAATGTTGAGATCCTCTCATGTGCAAATGAGGTGGGGGCATCAGGTGGACCCAGGGTCTGTACTCTGAGAAGCTTCAGTAATAGGATGTGCAAATGCATGCAAAGGATGGGCAGCTGTCTACTCCTATCAGGAAATACAATATCTATGCAAAGTTTCCTGGGGTTTGGGAATGCACGCTCCTCAAAGGCAAGGACAGTTTCAATTTCTCTATTTCATTAGCCTTGTTCTATATACCTTGACCTTGCTTATTTTCCTGAGCTCTTGAAAGGGGCAGTAATGGAATTGAAGTTAGGAAGACCTGAATTCAAATCCTACTTGTAATATTCGTCAGTTGAATTAAGTTACTTAGCTTCTCTAAGTCTGTTTCCTCATCTACAAAATGGCAATAAACAGGGCACCTATAGGAGGGATTCTTAAGCATTTATGCTGGTGATCTAGTAAATTAGCCTTTTCAGAAAAATGTTTTTAAACACATACTATGAAATGTATGGAATTACAAAAGAAACCAATTATATTGAAACCAAGATGTGACTTTTCCCATCGGAGTTTATGTATCCATGAGTCTATGGTTAAGAACCCCTCCCCTATAGGGTGGGTTGTTATGAATCTAGTAGAAAGAAGTCAAACTATGGACAGAGGATCTGGGGCCAAATCCCAAATCTGAAAGTCAGTACCTCCATGACCCAGAGGCAAAGTATTGCATCTCTCTGAGCCTCAGTCTTCTTCTCTGTGGAATGAAAGGGTTCTAACCTCTGAAGTTCCTTCCAGTTCAGAATCTAGGATCCTATAAACTGATGGAAAGCATCCTACAGAACTAAAACCACAATAAGAATTGAAAACATTATTATCATTATTTTAAAGGTCTACCACAATATTTTCCACAGAAGTAGCTTTTGGTAAACACTGATTCAATTTCTACATTGTAGGAAGGATGCTAATAAGTAGGAAGGACAGCTAATGAACATAGAGCCGGACCTGGAATCAGGAGAACCTGAGTTCAAATTCAGTCTCAGAGACTTACAAGCTTTGTGACCCTAGGCACGCCACTTAATCCTATTGGTTTCCTCATCTGTAAAATGAGTGGAGAAGGAAAGGACAAAGCAGTCCAGTACTTATGCCAAGAAAATCCCAAATGGAGTCATGGAGAGACAATGGAGATGTGACTGAAACAACTGAACAATAGCTAATAAGCTGAAGAGTCCCAGAATGATGAAGGACCTCACACCACATGAGAAACCAGGGAAATTTGGTCTGGAAAAGAGAAGATCATTTCCAGGGGGTAGTGGGTACAATACCCTTTGAATAATGGTCACTGTGATCTTTTCAAAATCTGTGATTTCATATGGTCTCTGTGATCTTTTCGAAATCTGTGATTTCATATGGTCACTGTGATCTTTTCGAAATCTGTGATTTCATATGGTCACTGTGATCTTTTCGAAATCTGTGATTTCATAAGTCTGCTACTCTATAGAGGAGGGAAGAATGAGATAATGGTATTCAAGTAGCTGAACGATTATCACACAGTAGAAATATAGGACTTGTCTATACATAATACTTGGCACAAAGTAAAATGCTTCCTAAATGCCTGTTGACTGAGTGTCTGGACCCAGTGGGTAAAATGAAGAACAACGGAAGAAGAAAACAGGCAAATAAGATCTTGATGCCAGGAAGACCTCCTTAACCTGTCGAGCTGCCTAGGAAAATAATAAGCTGTCTCAAGAAGCAACTAAGGCTGGATGATCACATGCAAAGTTTGCAGTAAAAGGGGTTTTTGATTGTTTGGATTTTACTTTCATTTGCCTAAGTTTGGTTTGGATTTGATGGGCCAATGAGATCCCCTTTAGCCCTGAGGGTCTATAAATCTTGTCCCCTGATTAGAGAGTAAACTTCTTAAGGACAAAGATGATCTGTTCTCCCTGTATCCTAATACCACACACTATGTTTTCCATAAAGATACTACTTAAAATTTCAGGAAAGAATATTGATCCTTTTCCATCAAGTGATACACAATCACAATATTGCCACTCAGGAGAATGAGAGATGCTAGACATAGAGGACACCTTCCTGCATTCTAGTCCAATTTCCTATAAGTGTGCTTCTGCCTTTGTATCTCCACACTAAGCCTGGCACATAGTAGGTATTCAATAAATACTTATTAATTGATTAAAGCAAGTATTAAAGCAGAATGGAAATTATGCAAGTAATTCTTAAATAGTTCTGAAAATTAATCGGAAGAAAATTCCCCATATCAAGAACAGCTTATTTATGTCATTTTTATTCTTAGAAAGGACACAAATACTTTGCCAGGAGTCCATAGCACATTAAAAAAATACTTTTCTAGAATGTTGTACCTTGAGGGCAGAGATGATCTGGTGCTTATATTTGTATCTTCATAAATTTACATCATATCAGCCCATGGTAAGAGCTTAGCAAATATCCATTCATTGACTCATTCACTCATGTCATCCATCCATCCATCCATCCATTCATTCATTTATTATAAGATTTATTGTGGGGATCCAAGGAAATAGTGATTATAAAGTACTTTTTAACTGGAGCTAGAGGCAATATGATATGGAGATGACCAGAAAGTGTACTGAGACAGGACAAGATAAGGTGGGCAGCTCAGCAATCAGAATAAGGATGGGAACTTCAATAGGAAATATTCCAATGGAACAATAATTCTGCTTTTGCACATAACTAGCTATAGGACACATTCCTTAAGAGAAGTTTCTCCATCAGTTCCTCATAGAACTCATTTATAACTTTGAGATTCCCTGAGAGGTGGAGAGGGCAATAGCTTGCGACAGAGAAGACCTGGGAGCTTTTCCACATGAGCTAACTGTTGAGTTCTTCTATTTTCTTTGTGTCTCAATTTTCTTTTTATTCCAATATGGAGCTTTTCCTGATGACCACAAAGACATTCTTTTCTAGATTCCTTTACATTTCCAACATTCTGTGTTTTATGAATTATGATTTTCCCCCAATTCCCACATCCTACATTTTCCTCCTGTCCTCTGATTTCATTAATGCAGAATTATCTCAATGAGGATTCTCAACCTATCACTGTAATTCTGCCATTGTTCCCAAACTCCTGTGTTAGGGAGTCTGGCTGGAGCATTCTGAAGGGAACTGCCAAGCCAAGAGTCATACAGACAGCACTTGACACGTGTGGTACTTGAAGACCTGAGAGTCCTCCAGGCCATGAAGCTGCCTCTCTATCCACTTAGCCATATTTTAGAACATTATGGCAAACTCAAATAGAAACATGATTCACCAATCCCTATCGGTACATTCAGATCCAATACACGTAGCATATTGACAATATTAAAATGTAATATTATCTGTTGTAAAGTTTCGTTATTTATTGTATAATACACTTCACAATTACATTTTAATCTGTGTGTTGGGGGCTGAAATACAGTAAGTTCTGTGCTTGACATCTCTTAGAACATTTTTGAGGTCTTTCCCAATGTTAGCAAGTTTTTTTTTTTTTTAAGGTCATTTCTAGCTCCAACATTTTGTGTTCTAAGCTTCCTCCCAGATAGGATATCCTATGTTCAAGCTGTTTCCAAACTCTACCCTTACTCAGGCAACCATATTTCCTCTCCAGATATTCTCTCCCACTGGGACCCTGGACTCTTCCTCTGGGATTTCGGGCACCACCAGGACTAGGGGCGATGATGTCCCCTTTTCCTACTTCCACATCATGCCCATTTCCAAACCACAGCACCAGCCCCTAGCATCCTCTGCCCGAAAGCTCCCTTTCATGTTGTGTATTAGAATGTAAGCTCCCCAAAGGGAGGGATTCTGATACTTCTTTGAATCTACATACCCAATACTTACACGTTGCCTAGCACAAAGTAAATATTTAATTTGCATTAATCATTCATTAAAATTCTATATTCTAACATTTTGTCTTCCAAAGTCCCGTCTAGCTCAAGCAGCGTATGTCAGAGCTCTTTCTAGTTCTACAATTTTGTTTTAACATGTTAATATGTTATCATTAATCTTTCATTAAGATTCTGTGTTCTGACATTTTCAATTCTACCTCTAGCAGTCTACATTCCAAGGTCACTTGGTGGCTAGAGTACCGTCTCTAACAGGGTACATTCTAAAATACTTTGTGATTACTATTTGTAGTGTTCCTTCCTCATAATGCTGTAGGAGCTCTTTCAACATCAGTATCCTATGTTCTTTGTTACAAGGTCCTTTCAATCTTCACCATCTCCTATTCATGTCTATCATTGTTGATACAGAAAGAGATGGAGGGATCCCTCAGCCAGGACTTGTTTCCAAGAGGCAGTAGCATCCCGAAGCTTTGCTTTTGCATGAAATTGCAGGCACTCTCTGACGGATCTAATCTGGGTAAGCCTGTGTCAATAACACTAACACAAGCCATCAGTAATAACAAGATAGATAGCCCAGAATGACTAGGCATTTCATGTTCGATATGTATCATGTCTAATACACTTAAAGTCGTTTGTTGGGATAATTGATGGGCTTTTTATTCCTGGCTTCATTTGGAAACATGTAAAAATGTCTCCAGGGACTCCGGTGAGTTAGAAACAATTAATAAAAATAAAACTACTTAATTAAAGAGGATAATTGGACTCTGCATTATGTCCAGTATCCACTCCCCCCCCAAAAAAAAAACATCTTTTGAACCCTACAAGGTGAAAACTCATCTGATATCAAAGAGTAAAAATCTTTATAACGAGGACAAATGTAATTTGTGTTGAAGAGAAAATGTCCTAAGTCCTCCTGTAGATAACATGAACAGTAAAAAATAATTATCTGTGAATAGATAACATCTAGTGGATTCCATTTTCTCTTAGTCTCAATTAGAAATGTCTCTCATAGGGCTAAAGTCCTCCCAAACTAAGCATTTCATAGTGTTAGAAGTGGTTGACACTGGAGGAATTCATGCCCAAGCCTTTCTTTGTGCAGAAGAAGGTGTGGTTCAGAGTGAAAAGGTGTGAAACTAACAGGTGGTAGAGCCAGAATTCACTCTGTTTGAATTTACACAATTGTTCCATCTTAGAGGCAGAGGGGATCTCCATGGCCATCTAGCCTAATGTATATGCAAACAGAAATGGCTCCAATTCTCCTGGAAAAAATGTGGCTACACCTGCTCATATGCGGTGTCCATAGCAACTCAAATTTGGAAAAGTACTCTGAGGTTTACAAATCACCTTCTCAACAAGCACTGAGAGAGGCGGTTGCTCTGTTATTCATCTGCCATGTAACATTGAGCACGTTCTAAGTCTCACATTCTCTTCATGATGAACGGTTGGACCAGGGGGAAATGAGATGACATTAGGGTTCTTTCTGGCTCTGATACTCTCTGGGCTCTTGATTCTCTTCTTATTCTGTGACCTCCAGGAAAATCAGTAGAGTCTCTGTTTCTTCATCAGGACCATAGAGAGATTTAATTAACAATGGCACAGGACACTGGAGTACCCTCATCAGAGAAGGTGTTGGGCAATTTTTGCAAAACAAAATTGAATTAGTTCAGAAGAAACATGAGATGCACAAAGTTAGAGAGTTAGTCCACCCCAAAGGTTCCTAGGGAATATTTATGTCCGATCTGGCAGAGCATCCTGAGCTCATATTGATCTGATCAGCCACCGTCAGACACACCATAACTCGACTCTGACATAGTGATGCCATTTGGGTCTTCTTCGAGAAGGAAGGACAACAATCAACCAGAGAGACATACACTTAGCATCATGTATTTCACAGAACTGCTGCTGGACTGAATGAGGCAAAGTATCTGAAGAGCTTTCTGATAAGCGTCCGCATAGTGCAGTAGAGAATGTAGGACTTGGATTCAGGAATACCAGAGTTCAAATCTTACTTTAAACACTTAGTAGCTGCATGTCTCTGGACACATCATTTAACTTCTCTGGGTCTCATTTTTCTCACTTGTAAAATGAGGTGGGGATGGAATTTAAAATCCCTTCCAGCATGAAATCTTTCATTCTTTAGTCATTTATTTGAAGGCTCCCTCTACAGCGAAAGATACTCATCAATATATGTTTGATCATTCTCTTGCCCAGATCCTATCATGAGTACCCTGTCCAAAGTGACAAAAGTTTCTGTTACTTTCTTTTGACATTCGAGAACTCTAGAAAAGTTCTTGGGTGGTTGCTGTGGTATCCTTCACACCCTTCCCATGTGACCAAACCATTTTTGGGGGTGCTACATTGATGGGAACTATTGGTACAATGGCTAGGCTCCTGAAGGTGATGTCAACAAGTAGGCCTTGGAAATTGAGAAAGGATTTGAGTAAGGATGACCAAGGCACACATGTCAGCTAGGCACAGAAAGGCTCATCACCATAAAGTTGACCACAAAATGCTATCTTTTTTCAGCTACAATTAACCTATTAACTATTAATTAAGGCACAGGAAGGGATTGATATATCTCTATGCAATAGGAATGATTGCTTATGACATGTAGGACATGGGGGTCATCCATAATTTGTTTGATGATCTCCAAAGAAAGGTAGCCTAGTGTCATAAATATGGCACTGGGCTTGGAATCTGGAAGACCTAGTTTTAAATCTCACCATAGACACTTAATAACTTAATAACCATAGACAATTTAATAATTTGGACAAAAGCTTTTACCACCTCTCAATGTGTGTTTTTACTGTAAAATGAGAGAGTTGGCTTTAATAGCCTCTAAGATCCCTTTCTAGATTCCGAGACTTTGAAATCATCCATTTCTAAAGTCTTGAAGTGTGAACGCACAAAATACAATCTAACTGACACACACCAACCCTTCTCAAACCAATATGTTTCTAGCTCATTTTGGTGAAGTGGTTCTGTCCCTGCTCCAATAGAAGTCCAGAACACAGCAGAAAATGAGATACTTAGACAAAGATCTCATAGAATCATGTCACTGGATTTACCTCTGAAGCCATCTCATCCAATCTGTACCTACCCAAGAATCCCCTCTACAAACACAGAGGTTCTGTTTGATGCCCTTACTTCATAGCAGATGACATCTTTATTCATCGGTGCTTTGTCTGGTTACCCAAAGCTGAACAACTGAAGATCAATGGGAAATCCAGCAACTTCCCTGATCTTAACTGATACGCTTTTACTGACATCCCTGCCAATGAGTTAATCAGCATCCTGATAGCACTCTGTCTCCTGGAAAGACATTGAACCAGTTGAGGTGTCAGAAAATAAACAGGACCTTGAGAATATAATGATGTCATGGCTGGGAAGAATCTTAAAATACAGGATGTGAGAGCAAGGGGAGACCTTAAATTGTAAGAGGTCAGAGTTTAGAAGGACCTTAGAATAGGAAATGTCAGAGAAGGAAAAAGGTCTTAGAATACAGTCTAATCAGAATAGATCAAAGAACAAAACATCTTACTTCTGGAAGGATGCTAAGTACACAGACTAATAAAGAAGGCAGGAGCCTTAAAATACTGAATGTAAGAGGGAAAAAAAAGATCTTATAGCATTGAGAAATACAAGGGATTATAGCTTAGCAAGGTCCTGACCTCCAAACTTACTAGCTGTGTGATCTTACACAAGTCACTTTACTTCTCTGAATCTTAGTTCTTGTCCTGTAAAATGTGGGACCATCCCACTTATATAAGGCTGTTGAAAGGACACATACCAATACATATATGAATGTGGACACTGCCCATCTAGGAAAGGAGACAATGGAGTACATGTAGGTCTTGATCAAGGCTAGAGTCCCAGATCTATGAAACCAGGCCATCGGAAAAGGAGAAACGATCAACTTGGCCAACATTTGCTTTCAGTTCAGCTGTTCTTAACACCAGCTGTTCCGAATGAGGAGAAAGGCGCCAGTACTGACAACACAGAATCACCCCATTCTATATTCATCTCCACCGACTACAAATCTAATTTCAGGGAGAGAGGCGGGGAGGTGGGGGAGGCCTAAAATTGAATATCTCCCCCTATTTATAGCCAAAGGCATATTTCCTAAGAAAGTGCTTTGTAAGCCGATGGTTCCTCTTTCCGCCACAGTTTTTCCCTTTCACAGTTTAGTTCCTGGGTCTATTTCTTTCCCTTACACACACACACACACACACACACACACACACACACAGCCTTAATGGTTGACCACTGCTAAAGAGATGATTTGGTGCAGTGAATAGAATATTAGACTTGAGATCAATAGAAGTCAACCAACTTCTACCTTTGGGGCCACATAACCCAGAGCAACCTCTCTAAGCTCCTCATCTAGAAAATGAAGTGATTGAACTGGATGATCTCTAAGGTTCCCCAGGTGACGATAACTACAGGTGACATTCACATAGCTTTCAGGTTTCCAAAGCACTTTACATTTGCTCCTGCATCTAATTTAATCAAGCATGTATTATTAAGTACCTATTTTATGCCAGATACTACGGATGTGAAGACAAAGTCTAGGTAATCCTTGCCCTTAAGAAAACATTTAATTGGGATGAACAATGGATTCTGGAAGAATAATGACAAAAAAAAAACCAAAACTATCAAAAAAGCATACACAATATACAAAAATGTAATGTTACAATAATGAAAAATAAAAAGATATATACAAAGTAAATGGGAAGCAATATTGGGGAAGAATGGCAACAACCAGGGCATCAGGTTTTCTGATTTAGTTGTAGTACATGGCACATGCTTGTTAAATGTTTTCATTCACTTTCCATTATTTTCTCCAACTAATTCCCATGACCCTGCTAAGATATACTGAAACCTGGATCTGTACATATGGATAAACGAATGGATGGATGGATGGATGGATGGATGGATGGAAGGAAATGGATGGATGGATGGATGGATGGATGGATGGATGGATGGATGAACAAGGCCTTTATTAAGCACATACTATTTGCCAAATTGGGACCTTAGTTGCAGAGTATACAGTGCTGAGCCTGAAGTCAGGAAGACTTCCAACCTGGACATATAGTAGTTGTGTAACTTTAGACCACTCACAACCCTTTTTTCTTCAGTTCTTTATCTTTAAAATAGCCTGCAAAAGGAAATGGGCAACAATACTAGCTATCTTTGCCAAGAAAACTCCAAAGGGGATAATGAAGAGTCAGATGTGAACTGAGGATACATATTAAAAAATAAAGCATCTTCTTCCCCGTGGTGGAGACAATATGTATTGAACAGATGATCACTTCCAAGATATCTATCATATACACATTTAGTCAATGACCATTGAACTGCCTGCGTAGGAGCTTAAGGTCAAGATTAAGCTGTAGCATAGAGCTCTCTGAAGGAGCAGGAGTTGGAAATAGCTCTCTTAGCCCAGGGGCAACTCGTATGAAAAAGGGGAAAGGGTTCTTGGTACTAAGAATCATGGTACTTCGAAAGCCAATAATATCCCAAGATTCCCAGATCAGTGAAAATAAGCACAACCAGATAGTCGGCCATCTAATAAAGTATCAAGAGCGTTGATATCAAAGAGAAGATGAAAAGCTGACTATGAAGTCAGAAAAATCTGGACTTAAGTCTCACCTCCACCTTGATGCTAGACAAGTTAACCAACCTCTCAATTCTCTAAGGAAATGATTAAGACTAGTAGTTGGAGGGAAAGTGAGGTTTCTAACTTGATATAGGATGTTTTCTCATATCCATGATTTCACACGTCCAGTCTCTGTCTCCAATCACCTATATTCTAGCTGAAATTTCCCACCCTCTGCCAATAGAAACTATACTTCTTTATGGGGCCCCTGTTGGATTCATGATTCCACTTGTCCCTAGAACCAGATGTTGATTAATCAATGTCCCATACAATTGCCACTCATGTTCCCAAAGCACAAATCTAATCATCTCTCTCACCTGCTTAAAAAACCCAGTGATTCCCTATATCCTCTGGCATCAAACACAAAACAACTTTTCTACAACCTACCTTCAAAATCCTTTTGTGACCTTATTATCACATTATTGGTATTGATCAAATTACATGCCTTGAACCCCAGCCCCACTGAATATTCAGAGGACCATGGATTTAGAGCTAAAAAGAACTTTACTTATCACCAAGTCAAATACAATTTAATAGCTGAAGAAAATGGGCCCCGCAGGTTAAATGACTAATTCAGGGTCATAAAGTTCGTAACTTTCTAAAGGTAGGATTTGGATTTTGGCCTTCCTAACTCCAATCCCTGGGTGCTTGTCGGGATGCGTTTGATTCAACATGTGATGGATTTCATTCCCTTCCATTATGAGCTTCTTTGACTTCTCTGAAGCATGAGGGTGTTGGATCAATGAAAACATCATGTGGCGATGGCCAAAAATTATTTGCAGCAAATCTTCCACATGCAAATCCTACTGGTGGCTTCTTTTCCCCTGACATTCTGCAAGACTCCTTCTCCTCACCCTCTGAGCTCCCATTCTGATGTCAGGGTTTGCTTTAAAGACTTGATTTCCCTCCATAATTATGAGATTGTTTTCCAGGGAAATTCAAGCCCACAAACATGTTACAAATGTGTTGCCTTCCATTTTTTCATTATTCTTAATTAGCTACTAAAATACAATCCACCTCCACAATGTGGTGGCTAAAAGCGAATATCGGTGAAATGTGATTTTCATTGCACACATAACAGTCCATAAGCATCAATTTGGTTAAAAATGTCGATGCAGCTATCATGAGAATAGGTTGCCACAGCAGTGTTTGGTAGCTTGGATCAGAATATAACCAAGACTAACTAGGCCCCAATTTTCATCTCTGCCCCTAAAAGGCTGGATGACTTTAGTCCAATCACAGTACCGATCTGGGAAGGAGTTGCTTTATCTCTTAAAAAATCGGAGAGCTTGTCCTTTTCATCCCTAAGGTCCCTTCCAGTTCTAACATTCCTGGGATTCTGTGTAGATAATCCCAAAGAAAGAGGTGATCTCAGTTTAATTGTACTATGAGCAGGAAATGAAGAGAATGACAAAACAGTAGCTTGAATACGATGGGAAAACATCTGAAATTCAAACACTCCCTTCATCCATCCTCCTTTGATAATTTCCCTATGGAACCTTAATCCCAAATGACTAATTAAATTCCAATTGTCCTGCGTTCCAATAATAATATCAGCAGCTTTTTCTACATCAGAAAGGCAAAAATTCACTCAGTTTTATTAAAATATATGGCATTGATACACAAATATATGTAAATATGTGTATAAATAGATGTGTGTATGTGTGTATATCAATGCCATGTATTTTCTCTACAGATGTCTAAGTGTATGTGTTTGAGGAGAAGATTGGTCATAATGGATACAGAATCAAATTTCAAGTCATTAATTTGACTGAATTCAATTCAAGACAATGAAGAGAGCAACATTTCTGGAATCCAAAGTCATGAGTTCAAATCCCACTTGCCATCTTCATGACTGACCAATCAAGTTCCCTTCTCTTTTATCTCATTTATAACATCAGGAGGTTGAACTATGTGGCCTCTTTAGGTTCCTTTCAGTTCTATGATCCTATATGTGACATTTATAAGCCCTAGGTAAAGCCATTAACCCTCTGAGCCTCAGTTTCACTCATGTGTAAGAAGATGAAAGTTTCCTCCAAGAATCAGATAATGATTTGCCAGGGAGGCTGCACAGGGTGCTCTTACCAAGGTAAAGGTGGGATCCGAACTCCTTAGGGATTCTTTTCCAGCACAAGGTGTCAAGGTCACCATGGATCTCAGAGAATTTCGATAAATAAATTCTGAGATGTATTTGCACACTTCTGATAGGTCTTTGCAAACATCATCAGCTCCCAGAGGATTCTAGTATCATAAAAGTCAAGACAGAAGAGACCTACTAGGCAATGTCATCCCACCCCTTTTATTTTTCAGAAAAGTGAGCAGTTACCCAAATGCCCCACATTTAGCAAGAAAAAGAGCTAAGATTTCAACACACGTCTTCTTACTACAAATTTAGTGCTCCAAGACTCAGTTTCCCCTTCTGTAAAAAGGATTTATACTACTTGTAATTACTCCCTCACAGGGTTGCAATGAGACTCATCTTGCATGTACCACTGTACTTCAAAGCACTATTTAAAGGCCAATTATTACACAGGAAGCCAGTATAAGGTGATGACGCAGGCACTAATCATGGACAGCTGGCTTCTTTCCCACTTGTGCCCCTTTCTGCCTGTGTAACCTTGGACCAGCTGCTTTCCCTCTCTGGGCATCAGTTTCTGCCACTATAAAATGAGGGGTGAGCCTAGGTGATAAATGAAGCCCTTCTAGCTCTAAAATATTTATGATTTGAATTGAAAAGTCTTTTGAGGACACTACAATCTTTCTAAAGCACTCTGTCCTGACCTAGAAATCCACTGTACCCTGTAAATGTTTTTATACATGCCTTTTAAAATTCATGTCACCACCAGGAAAAGTGACAAACTAAGTTTTACATCTAAAATTGGGGGAAGAAGTACCTTCAAAGTCTTTCAGAAGGCATTTAACTTTGGCCAGCTCCATTTGGGTGTAAATCTGGGGTTGAGTTTTTCTGCAATGGATGAAAGTCCAGGGCCATCATCCTAAGAAGGGTTCCAGGGCTGAAGGAAAGCTCTTCCAAGATGGCCTAAAGGGGAACTTGGAGCAAAGGGACCTGCCAAATCTGTTCTGCCCAGAGGGTAATCTACATTTGCATACCCAGGGGAGTGTCCTCGTGTGTGACCATGTACACACACTGCATATAAGGCTTGGAAAATAATGCATTCAATCCATCTACCTTCACAAAACTAACTCACAAATCCCAATCAATAAGTTTCCTTCAGTAGTCAGTAAGTGTTCACAATTAGCTTCAAGTCAAGGCATTATAAGAAAGAAAGAACTAAAGAGGAACTCTCCCATGAATATACATAATGGCAGAGGAAAGGGTGATTACTCATGGAAAGTGTACTGGTAAGGAGAAACACGTAAAGAACACATGATCTAGGCAACTTTATTTCTCCTAGGGATCCAATTTATTTTCTTTATTGGGTTCAGGATCTCTTACTAAATAAGTTACTTCATTACGATGCTGATTGGAAAAGAGGAGAAAGAGAGAGAGAGAGAGAGAGAGAGAGAGAGAGAGAGAGAGACAGAGAGAGAGAGAGAGAGAGAGAGAGAGACAGAGAGAGACAGAGAGAGACAGAGAGACAGAGAGAGACAGAGAGAGAGAGACAGAGAGAGAGACAGAGACAGACAGAGAGAGACAGAGACAGAGAGAGAAAGAGAAACAGAGAGAGAGAGAGAGACAGAGAGAGAGAGAGAGAGAGAGAGAGAGAGAGACAGAGAGACAGAGAGACAGAGAGACAGAGACAGAGACAGAGACAGAGACAGAGACAGACAGACAAAGAGAGACAGAGAGAGACAGAGAGAGAGAGAGAGAGAGAGAGAGAGAGAGAGAGAGAGAGAGAGAGAGAGAGAGAGAGAAAGACAGAGAGAAAAGGTAATGAGGGATTCCCTCTCAAGAACTGGTGTCTTCTTGCTGAGAAATCACTCTTCTCAACCAGCAGGAATGAATCTCTTTCAACTCTGGAAAGGACAGCCTGAGAAAATATAACAGAGGTAATTCCCTGGAACTGGCTCCGGATAGAACATGTTTTTGACTGGGAATAAGGGTGGTTAAAAGGTGACTTTTTAGAGCCCAACAGGGAATGGCTGATCTTTCAGTTCTATAGACTGATGGAGGAACATCTTCATATCTCTTAAAGATGGGACTAAATATGAACCCTTCTTCATCCTTCCTTTATAACCTGTAAATGGAAGAAAGCCTTCCAATCATCAGCCATTCAAAGTTAAATAAAAGTTGAGAAGGGAGTCACTCAAAAGGAGTACAAAATTAACACCTTTTTGGCTTTTTTTATCTGGGAGTCTCAATAGATCTGGAGTCTCAAGATCAACCCCCTTCCCTTCTAGGTTATGGATTCTAAATCCTTGACACTGGGTCAAGGATCATTCACTTTGCCTACCAGGATTCTCAAATCACCTGGTTCCAATTTTTCAGAATAAAGATTTGAAGACAGAAGAAATGTAGATTCAACTCCCATCTCTGACATACTGGACAGATCATTTCCTTTGAGCCTTAATTTCTTTACCTGTAAATCTGGCATAATAGCACATATCTCGTAGAGTTGTTGTCAGACACAAATGAGATCATTCATAAACACTTTTGCTAAATTCAAAGCACTGTGTCAATGCTGCTTATTGATGGTCCTTTGAGAGCTTTTTAGTGCAGATTTGTGATTTATTGATAGTAGGGACTCTTAAAGAGGAATCTTACCAAATTACATAACAATAAAGATAACAATGATAATAAACAAAGCTCACAGTTATATAATATTTTAAAGTTTAGAAAAGGCTTCACATATATTAATTGATTTGATCCTCACAACAACTCTGTGAGGTAAATGCTATTATTACCCCATTTTACAGATGCAGATACTGAGGCACAGAGAAACTGAGTTACCTGTCCATGGTCATGCAGCTGTCTGAGCCTATATTTGAACTTAGGTTTTACATCCCCAAGTCCTGAGCTCTATCTACTATTCTATATCTGTGAGAGGAAATTCTCAAACACAGGTCTTCTTGATTCCCTTAAGCCACAGTGATATTCCTCATTAGTATTTTCAATTTAAAGAGATTTGAGCCAACTGACCATGAAAATCCTTTCAATTCTATAAATCTACGAAATTAAGACCTAGAGAAGGTAGTACGACTTGGCTAAGGTCACACCAATGCAAAGACTATCAAAATCTCTTGTGTTAAAACTGTATCTTTCGACTACATGATGATTTTTTTTTCCATCCATCTTCACGGGTTTAGAGTTAAAAAGAATCTAAGTCCACTTAGTCCAATTTCCTCATTTTACAGGGTAGAAAACTAAAATAATTCATACTGGATAAATGACTTGTCCAAGATGCTAAGTATCAGAGCAGGCGTTCAAACCTACCATATCTTCCCACCCCACCAAGGTAGAAATCCAATGTGAACTTGCTAAATCATATTTTAATGAAGCAATCACTAATTTTCTACCACATTCCTATGTACAAATGGTTCAAGAAAGCTAATTCAGTATTAGAAGATATAGCCCAGAAGTGACCAGTCAGGATCTATCTCCAGATAAAAGTCTTGATAAAACCAGGAGAATGTGACGTGTAAAAAGGCATCTCCTGAGTCGGACATCTTCATAGCATCTGGATTTAGGAACAAGCCCTACTTTGCTTCTTGTTACTGTCAGCAACTCTTTTTGTTCCAAATTTAGACAATGCAAAGGTTCTTTGTTGAAATCATAAAATATTAGATGTGAAAGGGAGTTTTGAATATAAAGGATGAGAGCTGAAAGCATCATTGCAACATGGATGGTTATGATAGGAAGAAACTTTTAAATGTAGAATATTAAAGCAAAGAATGTAAGAGCTAGAAGGAATATGGGACAAAGAGAAATAAATTGGGGATTAATGGGCTTGGGTTCACATCCCAAATCTTTCATTAGTGACTTTGGAAATATTCCTTTCTCTAAGTCTCTGTTGCCTCTTCTTTAAAATGAGGAGGCTGGATTTAATCATCTCCTGCAAGTCTAAACCGATGATCCTTTGGGCATAGAACATAGAACGTTACAGCAGAGAGAAATATCAGAGCACAGAATGGAAGAACATTGGATGTCAGGCTAGGAAGGAACCTTGAAGGCTGTTATGCTCCCCTCATTTTATGTCACGTGGCTGCCCAAAGTTTCAGACTTCTTAGTGACAAGGACAGAAGCTTCAGAATCCAGTCATAGACCAGCATTCATTTCACCACATTAAGGTACTGTTCCATCTTTGTTTCTAAGTCGCCAATTCTTACTAAGATATCAGAGACTACATGCAAAATGAAAAGCACTGTGCACAAAGTAATAGCAAAGTTGTGGGAGGATCAGCTGTTCTCTTCCCAGCAGAACAATGATCCACTACTGTAGCGAGCTATCGTCTCCAGAAGCTGCTGGATCGCTCTCTGGGAAGAGATCTGCTGTGTCTACTCAAATCTCTCAGACAGATTCTTCTTCCTGTAACGAACCGTTGTCTCCAGGCAGTTGCTGTTAACTCTTGTCCAAAGAAGTGACTTCCCTTCCTGCAGAGAGCCCCGTCAAGCCTGATGCAATGCAGAGTCTTCTTTCTATCTCTGGGAGTCCTCTCTTTTATTCTCCCAGAGAATGGGCGTGGGATAATGCAAGGGCTTCTGGGAAGAACCACCTCAGCCAATGAGCCTGCTCCTTCCATCAAGTCAACCTGAGTTCTCACCTTGTAATTGTCCAACCTGAATTCTCACCTCGTCACTATCCAGACAACCCGAGTTCTCACTTAGTAATCCTAACACACTACTCTGAAGGATTTCCGATGAAAAATGCTATCCATTCTCAGAGAAAGAACTGATTGAATACAGGCTGAAGAATACTGTTTTTTAAACTTTATTTTTCCTGATGTGTCTTTTTTTTGGAGGGAGAGATCTATATTTTCTTTTGCAACATGATTTTTGGGGAAATGTTTTGCTTAACTTCACATGTGCCTTCTCAAAGAGTGTGATGAAAACAGAGGAAGAGAAAGAATCTGGAAGTCAAAGTTTTAAAAAACAAATATTAAAAATTCTTTTACATGTAACTGGGGGGAGATAAAATATTAAATTAAAAGAACTCAAGTCTTCCTAAGAGAGGGGAGGATACAAAAAACCAAAAGACCAATAAAATTATCAGAGGATAATGGTAAAAATTCATCAATTTATGAGTGCTTATAAAGTCCCAGAAATAGTGAGATCAGAGATCAAGATCTTAGAGATAAAGCAGGGATCTCCTAATCTCAGGACTGTAGAAGTAGCTGTTGGCTATAGTGGAGAGTGTGCCAGGTATGGAGTCAGGAAGACCTGAGTTCAAACCTTGTTTCAGATACTTACTGCTCAAGTCACTTCACCCTCTTTGCCTTGTTCCTCATGTGTAAAATGGGGATAATAATAACACCTGCTTCCCAGGATTGTTGTGAAAATCAGTTGAATAATAACTGTAAAGCATTTAGCATTAGCTTGCACTTGGAAGGTCTATGGAAATGTCAACTACTTATTGTTGTTGTTGTTGTTGTTGTTGTTGTTGTTGTTGTTGTTGTTAAATAAGGACTTCAGCTGTCACCTTGTCCAAGTGATCTAATTTTTTTTTGGCAAGGTAATTGAGGTTAAGTGACCATCCCAGGTTCACACAGCGAGGATGAATTAAGTGTCTAAGGCCCTTTGAATTCAGAATCTCCTGACTCCAGGCCTGGTGCTCTGTGCTATCTGGCTGCCCTGCCATCCGATTTTTCAAATGAGAAAACTGGGGTCCAGTAATGAATGAGCTCATACAGTATAAAAAGGCAGTGTCAATGTCCATTGACATTTGGAGCTAGAAAATTCAGGTTTAAATCTCAGTTGTATCATTTCTTATCCCTGAGAAACCAGGCCTCAAATGTACCTTCTTGCTCCAAAATCTAGGGTCCCCTGATCACACACAGGTAGCATGTGGACAGGCCATAATTTGAACCCAGATCCCCCACCTCTAAAGTCTCATACTCTTTCCATGCTACCATGCTGGCTCTACAATGGCCTCCCTCATGGGAAAAAAGGAAACTGAGGCTCAGAAAGAAGTGTCTTTTCCAGAATCACAAATTAAAGGAGGCTCACCTCCATCTGTTGGCTCCTTGGTGAAGAACAGAAATTCAAAGGAGAATCAACCTTGACCTCAACAGGAACCAGGGGAAACTTCATGGCCCAGTGGAAAGAATGCTGGAGTTGGAGTCAAAAAACTTGGGTTCATATTCCAGCTTGATTCCTCACCCCTTAATCTACATGACCATGGGCACATATTGCTTCACTTCTTTTCCATAAACTGAGATCTTTTCCAATCTAGCTCAAATTTCTATCACCCTAGGCCTTTATTAACATGCATACACATATGTGTTTTATATGTGCACATATATACATACATACAAACACACAAATATTATATATATTTACATATACATATATTGTCCTATCTTGATCATATCTATATATACATAGTATATGTATATGCTTATATTTAGATGTGTAATCTGTTTATTTATACCTGTATATTATACCTTTACATATAGCTTTATATTCTACTTTTATACATGCATATATATGCATCTGTATATGTACATATAACACATATAACATATGTACATATAACACATACATGTATATCTCTACCTTGATTATATTTTAAAATATATTTATAATCATATCTCTAATATATGTATATTTGCATATATAGCTTAATTTTCAAGAAAACACTTAATATTTGCGATGCTTGAGGTACTTCCTTAGTGAGCATTCTGAGAAATTTACAAACGATACCGATTTCGCTCCCGAGGTCCCACGGCTGGCTGTTCATAAAGGGGGAGCCCCGAGCCTTTTAACAAGACTCAACACCAACCAGTCAACAAAAACTTGTCCCGGGAGAGTCGCCTGTTCCCTATCTTTGCGCTGTGCATCCCTTTTCCTGGACAATCAGGGTTTGGATTATAATTCTGCCCTTGGGAGCTGGAATATTCGGAAGCATGTGAAGGCTCTGCTGGTGACGGAGGACCCTTCGGTGGTGTTTATAATGGAAGTATCTAATAAGATCTGGTCTGACCTCCGGCTGACTTTTTCACTGCGAGCCCCATAAAAGGCTCTGCGCAGCCCCAGTCTTCAAGGGAGCCCATCACAGTTCTTTATCTTGTCTGAAGCACCAACCAAATGTCATTTTGCTTTCAGAATGACTAGGTACACTCTCTGTGTGTACAGTAGATTATCTTGTAGTAATATGATACTGTCCTCAAAAACTATTTCTACTCACACAGATGACCTTTCCAGCTAATATATACACTGCTTCGTGCTTCAGTTACAAGAAACACACGACCTCATTTCCCCTTGTGTTCCTCCCTTAAAGAAATAAATCACAATGTTGACTGATTGAAATACTTAACTGACAGTCAGAAAACTCCATCCCTCCATACTTTCTGGTCAGCACGAGCGACCCTACGTGATGTTGAGCAGTGATTAAATTTTAACAACACATAGTCCCCCAGAGTGCTGAGGCAAGTGAGCAGTTATGAACAAATAATGGTTTGAGTCGGAGAGAAAGAAGCAGGTGGTTTGCTCCGGAACATGTGGTGCATATATGTGAGCCCATTAATAGAATATGTATGCATAAATGGATAGCTATGTATATGCATAAATGGATATGTGGCTATATTTATGCATTCTGAATATATATATATATATGTGTGTGTGTGTGTATATGTATATATACATATATATATGCAATCATATAAAGGATAAGAGGTAGGCAGACAGAGTGTCTAGGTAGAGAGATACTGTGACTAGAAAACAAGCGTCAGAACTGAAAAAGGCCACCAAGATTCACACTCCCACTGACACATTCTGGCTGTGAGATCCTGAGCAAGTTTTTCCATCCTTGAGCATCTTATGCAACTCTATGCTCAGAAGTTGCAGAAAAAGGATTGACTCATTCCGGCAAAGGGACCGTGGCACTCACCAGAACTGGGTTCAAATCCTCTCTCAGGCAGAATTTATGATGATGGCTAAGTTACTTTACTTTTTAACACCTCTAAGCAACTCTTTAAAATTATAAGTTAGTCACTGGTAGAAAGGTGTGGGAGTTTCCCACAGCAATCAACCCCAAGGTCTAGATCATAATCCTCTCTTCTCCAAAAAAATGGAGAGAATGCATGGCTCTGGACTAAAATGACCTGGATCCAAATCCTACCTGGGTCACTGGCTCTCTAGATGAGCTTGAGCATGAAAAGTCACTTCTTTGGGACTTAGTTTCTTCCTCTGTAATATTAGGGGATTGGGCTTGATGGACTCTAGGATCCCCTTCTAGGCAACTGTCTGTAGCAGAACAAATAAGTGCTTATCTACCTAGGTAAAGGAAGTATCCTCATTTAGAAATGCCTATATCAATGAATTTAGAAATACAGTCCCCCCCCAAAATGCACAACCTAACTCAGTATTGTAAGGATGAAATGGGGCTGTAGCTGTGATTTCATCAGGATCAGGAAGCTCCCAGGGAAGACCAACCCTCACCCCACAACAATGATAACAACAAGAAGCATTGATATAATGGTTTAAAGTTTATAAAATACACACACATATAATAGTTTTATATATATGTACATATGTTTGTATATGTATGTATATATAACTTATGCATATATGTATGTGTGTATATGTGTGAATGTTCACACATGCATATATTATATAAAACATATATGTATATATAAATATATATACACACATACTACACACATATCGTTATTTATATATATGTACATATGTTTGTATATGTATATATAACTTATGCCTATATGTATTGTATATATGTGTGAATGTATACACAGATTTACACATGTACATATATATGCATGTATATACATATGTGTATATATACATATATGTGTATATATATGCACATACACACACACATACTCATTTGATCTTGACAACAAGCCTGGGAGGTATTTGCTTGCCTTATTCTCATTTTACAGCGGAGGACTTGCCCACAGTCACCCATTCATACAGTATCTGATCTGCCCTCAGTTTTAAATTCAACCGGCATTAATACGATAGAGAAAATATGATGGGTGCTACGGTCCATAGAAGGGTGATGTTAAGAACAGGGTTTGTAAACTGTGAAACACCAGATAAGGATGTGATATTGGCATTATTGAAAAGTGAAAAGGATTTAGGCTCCCAGTCTATCTGCCTTCCAAATTGGCCCTGCACCATTTTTATTAGATAAGATCGACTGTTTCTGCATCTGAAAATGACTTCCTGAATCCATTAGCAGGAGTGAGAGAAAAGTACTCATCAGCCATGCACTGAGGCAAACGCAGAATAAATCCAGGAGATTGGGTAACCCTCTACTAGCATCCCCCGGAACGCGCTTCAAGAACATAATCGCTACTTTCCTATAAAATTCAAGTTCATCTTTTTTCATTACAAATTATATGTTGGAAGCCTGATTCTGAAATGCGTATCAGAAGGTACTTAAGGGATTATTAAAGAATGGAGAGAATTTTCCCAGCCTGATTTCTGTCTCCTTTGGGAAGGAGCTCCCTCCCAGAGGAGATAAAGAGAAATGTACATTTATTAAAGATGGAAAAAATTAAAAAGTCGACCATGACCCTGCAAAAAGCAAAAGCCTCCACAAGGCTTCCAAAAGGAGAACGCATTAGAATGGGCCTTTATTGAAATCTGTTCATGTTTACTGAGAGGTTCAATTTGATCCCCATCATTACTAAGTAAAATAAACAAATAAAAGGGTCCGTGATTGCTTAAAGTTTACGAGTTACAAAGGGCTTAAACAACACATATAATAACCAGCGGAAACAATGGATCATCTTGAGATTTTTACTCAAATCTCTCATCATGCTGATATCTCCTAAGGATTTATCCCACTTTATCTTGATCATTCGTCTGAGTTTTAATGTCTACATTAATGAGCTACAATGGAGAGGGGAAAGGAGACTTGAATTGGAAAGGGAGGGACTGGGTTTGATTCAGGCTCCTCCTTTATTACTTGGATGACTTTGGGAAAGTGGTTGAATCTCCCTCGGCCTCAGTTTTCACATCTGTAAAATAAGGGTGTTGGACCAGATGGTTTCAGATTCCCGGCAAGTCAGATCTATGATCCTACCCCATTTTAAACTCCTTTTAAGGAAGGCAAGGACTATAGAACTATAACTACATAGGTAAAAGCTATATACAGTTATATAGTTATAACTATATATATATATATATATATATATATATATAGTTATATTCTTAGAGAGAGTTAGTTATAGCTATTTGGTTATATGTATTACAGCTAAATATATACATATATTATACATACATATATATACATATAAATATATACATATATATATATATATATATAGTTATATATATATAGTTATATAGTTATACAAAACTTAGAGATGCAGCACTTAGCACAGTTCCTGGCATATGGTCAGTGCTTAATTAACATTTATTAATTGCTTTTTTGATGGAGAGAAGCATCTAGATGGTGCAGAAGATCATACACTGGGCTTAGAGTTGGGAAGATCCAAGTGAAAATCTGGCCTCAGACAATTACAACATGATCTTTGGAAAGTCACTTAGCCTTAGTTTCCTGAACTGTAAAATGGGGATAATAATAGCACTTACCTTCTCTGGTTGTTGTGAAGATCAAATAAAATATCTATAAAGTGCTCAGCATGCTTCCTAGCACATCGTAGGTGCTACATAAATGCAAGTTGCTATAATTGTTATTATTATTGTTATTATCAATTTTGTCTTTCTATTTTCAGCACCAAGCACAGATCCTTGCATAGTAGAAGCTGATTCTGGCTCATTACAATGAATCGTCCCTAGCAATCAGAGCTATCCAAGAATAGAATGTGGCTTCCTGAATTAGTAATGGTCTCCCAAAGTAGAGAGGTCTTAAAGAAAAAGTTGGATGACCCCTTGTTAATGATGCTATGGGTAGAATTCATGTTCAAGATGGCAGGAGTTGGAGCTACAAGATGCCTGATCTGGCCCCTCCCTCCCATTTTTCAGGGAGGAAAATTGAGAATAAGAACAATTTTTTATCCTAGAAGATGATGTTCCTTGTGTGAAGTTACCCATTTAGTAAATGGTGACAGACTTCAAACCCAAGACTCTGGACTTCCAGGCCAGGATATTAATGACTACATCCACTGTGTGTTTTGCAGTCATGCCTGACTCTCTGTGACCCCATGGGGGGATTTCTTGGTAAATATACTGGGATAATTTGCCATTTCCTTCTTCAGCTCATTTTACAGTTGAGGAAACTGTGGCAAGCAGGTGAAGTGACTTCCCCAGAGTCACACTGTTAGTAAAATGTCTGAAGCCAGATTTGAACTCAGGAAGATGAGTTTTCCTACTCAGGTCCATGCTCTAAGTACTGTGGTGCCATCTAGCTGCCCAAGGGATGACAGCAGAGCATCTCTGTTCTCCAGCAGCTTGGATTCTCCTGCTCAGCCCAATGCCTTCATGTCCTGGGGATGCAAGGCCCATCACACTTCGCTGGTCCACAGCCAAGTTTGGGCAGATGTACAGCATATGTGCATTTAATGTTGGCTTTCTTATTTTTAGCAACACATTTAGTGAGGCGGGGGAGTCACTGACCTGGAGCGAAGTCAGCTTTACTGAACAGACTTGCTAAATTACTCTGGAGAAGGCTAAGAATATATATTGAAGAACCTTTATTTGGGAACCTCAGACATAGAACTGACAAGATTGCACAAGACTGTGCAGTCTCTGAGAGATTCTAAACAGTGCTGAGCCTGCCTTGTTTTTTTTTGTTTTTTTTTTTGTTTGTTTGTTTTGTTTTTGTTTTTGTTTTTGTTTTTGTTTTTGTTTTTGTTTTTGTTTTTGTTTTTTGTTTTGTTTTGTTTTGTTTGTTTCCCTTATTGGAATGGAGTTAGCATTTAGCACCATTTGTAATCAATGGGCTTGGATTCAAATCCTGACTCTGATATTTTCTACTTGTGTGATCTTGAGCAAGTTACTTAATCTCTGGCTAAAATGAGATTCTATTTGTAAAGCAATTTGCCAATCTTAACATGATGTAGCTGCTGTGCATATTACTACTACTACTACTTCTACTACTACTATTACTTCTACTTCTACTATTACTACTACTACTACTACTATTATTACTTCTACTTCTACTATGACTACTACTACTACTACTATTACTTCTACTACTACTACTTCTACACTACTACTATTACTACTACTACTACTACTACTACTACTATTACTTCTACTTCTACTATTACTACTACTACTACTATTACTACTACTATTACTTCTACTTCTACTATTACTATTACTACTACTACTACTACTACTACTATTACTTCTACTTCTACTATTACTACTACTACTACTATTACTTCTACTTCTACTATTACTACTACTACTACTATTACTTCTACTTCTACTATTACTACTACTACTACTACTACTACTACTATTACTTCTAATACTCCTACTTCTACACTACTACTTGTACTTTGACAATGATGATGACTACTTCTACTACTACTATTACTACTTCTATCACCAATACCATACTTACAGCACTCCTCCTCTCATTCTTACCACTTCTACTTTTCCTTCTCTTCTTCCTCCTCCTCTTCATCCTCCTCCTTTGTGTTCTCCTTCTATTCCTACTCCACCTTCTCTTCCTCCTCCTTCTCCTTCTCCTCTTAATAATAATATTATTATTATTACATTAGAATCAACAGCCACTGAAGTTCTTTGACTACATATCTATGATGCTCGGATAGTGGTTCTAAAGGCTTCACAAGACCTGGATTTTATACCTATCTCTGCCAATGATTTCCTTATTCTCTGGGCAAATCTAATAGGATCAGATTCAGAAAAGGAAAAGCCAGTCCCTCTAAATGACAGGAAATGGAGACCCTGAGGGAATTCCTCTGCCATTAACTGGCTGAACCCAGATTCAAATCCAATTCTTCCAAGTACTACACTCTTTCTCAACCTCTCTGGAACATTATTTCCTGATCTGCAAAATTGAATTCAAAATGTAGTATGGCATAGTGGCCAGAGCCAGCCATGACAGCAAGATCTGAGTTCAAGTCCTGTCTTTCACTCATACTAATAATTTCATTGTGGAAAAGTCCTTTACCTTTTAAGAATTCTAAGTAACCCTCTAAGATTAAAAATTACAAACGCATTACCAAATCTCCTTGCTGTTTCTACTTTTTACTGATGGGAGTTTCTATTCCCCACTGATATAAGGGACCCCTCCACCAAAAAGAGCCCCTCTTAATAGTAAACGCAGTAAGTACCTGTTGGGCCTCTTCTATGTCGTAGTCACAGGATATTTGGGTGTTTGGATTAGATGGTTTCCATGATTCTTTCCAATTTTGAAATTTATTGTAGAGCTTTTATAATATGTAATAATTAAAATTATAGTATAATGATGAAGAAAATAAGAGTAATAATTGCTGACATTTATATAGCATTTTAAGGCTTCCAAAGCACTTTACACATATTTTCTAATTTATTCTGGCAACCATCCTGGGAGATATGTGTTTTTCTTACTATTTTTTCAGATGGAGAAACTGAGGCAGACAAAGGTTAAGTGACTTGTTCAGGATCTCATAATAAGTATCTGAGAGCAGATCTGAATTTGTAAAGTACTTTACAAATATTTTCTAATTTATTCTAACAACAATCCTGGAAGATATGTTTCTTTGTTTGTATTTTTTGGTTTTTGCCTTTTTTTCAGATGGGGAAAGAAAGATTAAGTGACTTGTCCAGAGTCATATAGCTAGTAAACAGATCTAAATTCAGGTCTTGCTGTCTCCATCTCTAGCACTCTTTTTAAGTCACCACCAGCTGCTTTAGGAAGAAAGTTGGAGTTGGGATCATGGGAACTGGGCTAATCACCTGAGCTTTCTACAAAATGAGGAGGTCGTTATTTAGAGCATCTCCCAAGATGCTTCCAACAGGATCCGTCAAGTCTGAGAACTTAGCCCCTAATTATGAAATCCAACACTGATCATAAATCTCTCAGACTGATTGCTGAGGTCACCCTCCAGTGACGCAGATCACGAGCCATTCATGCCTACCCAGCCTGCTCTCCTCCAGTCTATGTCATCTCATCAATCCTCCAGGTGGGAGGGGAGGAGGGGCAGCCATTAAGTTGGGGACTTTCCCCTACATTTCATGACAAGAATACAATGATCTAACTGTGGAGGCGGGGCAGCCTTCATGGATCGTCCCTTTCTCTTACTATGTGACTAGCCCATCTTCTTGCCTCTCCAGACACACATTTCTCTGCTGATTGTTTAGAGCTTGAGAGGACCTTAAAGTTACCTACTCTGATCCGTCTTTAACAGATGGGGAAACTGAGTCTCAGAGAGGAAAGCTGTCAAAACTTGCCAGAGGGCATACCTCCAGTGCAGAGCTGAGCCAACCTTTAAGTCCAGGTCCTGTGGGTGCTAAAACAGTGTCCTATCTCTCTAGTTTTCATCTTCCAGTCTTAGAACAACATATACCAAAGAACAGAAGAAAGGCATTGTTCTGATGACTCAGAAAGAAGCTGGCCCCGAGTGTTATTCAATAAGTATGTGATGGGTATTCAACTGAGTATTTTATGGGTCCAGTGTTTGCCTTAAGCAGTTGTCAAACACACTTTTGTAGGCTTTCAGTAAATGCATAACAAAAATAATAATAACAACTACAAAAATAATAGGTAACAGTTATAGGGATAAGGAGGAGAACTATGATTTCATTGTTCCAAGGAAGTTTCAGCTAAGGAAACTCCCTCTGCCAATCCAAGTGGGCACCATCTCTGGAGCTTCGGAGTTTTAGAGACCTGGCTAAAGATAAGGGACTTGGCCAAGTTCAGGCAGCCAAAAGGCTGGACTTGAACCCAGGTCTTCCACACTTCAAGTGTGACTTTCTAATGATTACATCACCTTGATTCTCAACTAAGTTTTATAAAGAGTTGCAAAGTTTACAAAATATATCACACAAATTGCTCTCATTATTGTTATCATTAGTCCCATTTTACAGAGGAGGAAACTGAGGGAGGTTAGGTGACTTGCCCAGGATCACATATGTAGTTGGTGCCAGACTGACAGGATTTGAACTCAGACCTTCCCATTGGCTCTATCTACTGTGGCACCTAATTGCCTCATTAATTACTTCACTCCATTAAAAGTCCCAAGACATATATAATGAGGGATTCAAAAAGAAATAAGACATAATTAGTACCCACATAGAGCATAGCATCTAGTATAGAATTATATTGGAAGAAAGAAGGAAGTGAAGCTTGTAAATTCTCCACAACTAATAAAGGGTCTGGTTGCCCATCGCTCCAAAACTCATCCCCCTTTCCCATGCAACTAAATCCCGGATGCCCAAATGAGCCAGCTTCAATCATTAATTCCCTCAAAAAGGCCTTACTTAAGTATTTAATATATGAAAGAACAAGGTGTATAAGACATGCAGGGGTTCATATTCCAATAGAAACAATAAGACTAAGATATTAATCGCCAATATTTATATAGATCAAACTTAGCAAAGCATTTCACATACTAGCTCATTGGAGACTCAGAAGAGCCCTCTGAGGGATGTATTATTATGGTTATTGCCATTTTACAGATGAGTAAATAATTGAGATTGAGAGAGAGTGATTTTCTATGATCAGATAGCTAGGAACTATCTGAGGCTAGACCTGAACTCGAGACTTCTTGTCTCTAAGTCTGGCTTCCCATCTACCACATCATGCCATTAATGACACTTAATAGATGCAGGACCAGTCTTCCACAGAAGGGACAGAGCTAAGAATAGACATGGAGATTGGCCCTCACATTATAGAACAAGCTGACGTCCAGTGAGAGACTAAGTTCATGTCATCCATAATTGGTAGAACGAGAAGTGGGATCTGGAAATTGCCACCAACCAACCAGGGACATCTGACTTGCCTTGGGAGATGTGCCTTTGACTTCTGCATCTGCCATTTAGTCATTGACTCTCTCTGACCCCTAACTTCATTATCTGTGACAGGGGAATAATTAGACTCATTCTACCTGGGACAAAAGGTTGCCCTGAGAAAAGCCAACCTTCGTAGTCGAAGAAATGATAAAGGCTATTCTTTCCATCACACTAAACATCCTCCCAGGATTTAGAAGTTAACTTCTGAAGAAATGGGAATTGTACCAGAGACTCGGGAGAGAGAAAGACCATTTTTAGGTTAAGTCAGGAGGGATATCACGGAAAATGTCATATGGGTCATGTCATTAAAGCTGGGCCCTGAAACTACTGTAAAATTCTAAGAATGAATAAAAAATGAAATAAATTCTTTTTGTCACTACTGCTGGGAAGCTAGAATATCTAAAGTTCAGAATTTGGAAGGGACCTCTGAAATTTAATCATTTAATCGTCCACCAGGGACTAACTGTTACCCTGCCTTCCCACCTTTTATTTTGGCTCAACAATCAAATCAATATTCACATTCCTTCTGGAACAGTATGACATTTTATGCCCTGGCAATCAGCAAATCAACATGTATTTATGAAACATCTGCTGTGTTTCAGGTGCTCTGCTAATAAATAAATACAAAGGCAAAATGACATAGTTCTTGCCCTCAAAGAGCTTACATTCTGTCAGGAAGATTTCTTGCACACATATCAATCAATTGTTCAATCTGCTAAAATTACCCACTAGCATTTCTCAAACACAGGTGCCTAATCCTCATTCCAAAATGTTCTTCCTCGGTTTCTTAAATCCCAGCTACATTATCATCTCGTGCATTTGTACCCTGGCCAGTTTCTGTTCTTTCCCCTTAATGCTGAGTGTCTTTCCTCTATTGATTATCTTTAATTTATTCCGGGATGTCTTTTGCTTCTACATAATTTGCATTTTGTCTCCAAAATTAGACCTGCCTGGGACTGGAGGCTGCCTCTTCTTAGAATCCCCAACGGCGGCTCGTCTATAGTGGATGCTAAATAATGTTTCTCAAGCCTGCCCATGTCCTCCGATGCAAGAGAAATATTCCCCTCTGAAACATGCATTGAGGATGCTACAGCAAGAGAAATAGACACATTTACTGTCTTTCAGTAAAACAGTTCTGGAGAAGTGCCATGATTTGGTCTGTCATAGAGTCAATGGGAAGGACAGGACTACAGAGCAGAAACCCCATTGGTCTATTAAGAGGGAGAGGGAAAGGAAGAGAAGAAGGAGAAGGAGGAATAGGAGGAGGAGCAAGAGGAACAGAAGGAAGAGGAGGAGGAAGATGAAGACAAGGAGGATGAAGAGGAGGAGGAGGAGGAGAAGGAATAGGAAGAAGAGGAGAAGGAGAAGGAGAAGGAGAAGGAGAAGGAGAAGGAGAAGGAGAAGGAGAAGGAGAAGGAGAAGGAGAAGAAGAAGGAGAAGAAGAGGAAGAAGAAGAAGAAGAAGAAGAAGAAGAAGAAGAAGAAGAAGAAGAAGAAGAAGAAGAAGAAGAAAAAGAAAAAGAAGAAGAAGAAGAAAATGATCATGACTACAATAATGATGATGAAGAAAGAGGAGAAGGAAAAGAAAAAAAGAAAAGAGAGACAAAGAGGTAAAAGAAGGAGGAAGGAAGGAAGGAAGGAAAGAAGGAAGGAAGGAAGGAAGGAAGGAAGGAAGGAAGGAAGGAAGGAAGGAAGGAAGGAAGGAAGGAAGGAAGGAAGGAAGGAAGGAAGGAAGGAAGGAAGGAAGGAAGGAAGGAGGGAGGGAGAGAGGGAGGGAAGAAGACATGAAGAAAATGTATTTTTTCTACCCCCACAGAGATAATCTGCTTGACAGGTTAATAACTTGTGAAATTTCAATAAGAAGCTGTGGTTTTTCATTTTTTTCTAGCTAAGTAGAAAACATCAGAAAGATCGTTGCATTGCTATTTCTCAAAAGACAATGGAGATCTGCCCAATTAGCTTCTCCCAATTCATACTTTCCAAGAAAAGAGGTGAGATGGGCGCCTGTCATTGAGAGGCCAAAGAGGCTGCAAACAACCCTCCTGTCATCAAACAGCCAGTGCTCACATGTCTAGTTTTATAACCCAATGGGTTTCTCAAGCTCCTCTCAGAGCTGAACACTGTGCTAGGCACAAGGGACAGGTGCAAAGGTGAAAATGAAGCAACTCTTGATCCCAGGGAGCTTACAGGCTATGGGGTGGAAGGGGAAAGGAGAAAACAACACGTAAATGAGCACAGTGGCTGCCCCTGCCTGAACCCTTTTCCCCAGGGAAGCTGAAGCTGGGGAATCACTTGCATTGTTGTTCTTTTTGCTTGACTCTTCATCATCCCATCTGGAGTTCTCTTTTTTTATTAAAGCTTTTTTAATTTTCAAAAGATATGCATGATTTTTTATTTCCTTCTCAGGTTAATTATACACTATTTCAAAGTCCAACTCTTCTTGTGCAGCAAAATAACTGTATGGATATGCATACATATATTGTATTTAACTTATACTTTAACATATTTAACATGTATGGAACTGCTTGCCATCTAGGGGAGGGACTGGGGGGAAAGAGGGGAAAAGTGGGAACAGAAGATTTTGCAAGTGTCAGTGCTGAAAAATTACCCATGAATATATCAGGTAAACAAAAAGCTATATTAAAAAAAGAAAAAAAGATATGCATAGATAATTTTTCAACATGAACCTTTGCAAAACCTTGTGTTCGAATCGCCCTTTCTCATTTGGGGTTCTCTTGGCAAAGATTCTAGCATAGTTTGCCATCTCCTTCTTCAGTACACTTTATAGATGAGGAAGCTGAGGCAAACATGGTGAAATGACTTGCCTAAGGTCATACAGCTAGTAAGTGTCTGAAGCCAGATTTGAACTCAGGTGTTCCTGACTCCAGGCCTGAGGTTCTATGATCTACATCACCATCTATGCATTAATTAGCACCAATTTGACTAGCCCCTAGGTGGCTGATGAGGTGACCACAAGATTGCTTAAGGAAGACCTGGCCTAACTCAGAACTAAAGCAGTTAAAATGTTCATACTGATTAGCAAGGGAATATCTCCTATGAGAGGCCAGTGCATTATTCATTATAATAGGGAGAGCCAGTCACCAAAATAAAAAAAAATATCCTGACAATAATCTGAGAAGGGAAAGTTTCTCCCCCTAAATTAGGAGGGGAGTGACTGCCTCTGACCTACATTGAGCTGAATGACCTTGGACAAGTCACTTAATTTGGAAATAATAGCAGACTTTTATATAAGTCTTTAAAGTTGGCAAATTATTTACACATAACAGTGCTCATCCCAACAATCAGGGAGGTCGGTGTGATTATTATCCCCATTTTACAGGTGAAGAAATTAAGACTGAAACAGGTAAATGTAAAGTTCCTGACTTGTGAGGGTCCTTGTGACAACCTGAGTTCTCACCTTGTAATCCTAACAGGTAAGCAATCCAGTCCGTATCATGCATCTATTAAATGTGAGAAGTTGGGTCTTCACCTCTTACACACATCAACCCATGAGTTAGCCAGAGCACAATTTGTCTGCCTCTATCAAAAAGAGGACAAGATTTCCTGCGGGATGTTGCCTCCTTGTAGAAAGTCACCAAATGGGATGATTTTCTAGGCAGGAAATTTAGGGGGGGATAGTAAGTGTGGAATAGGGGAGGGAGCTGGGGAGAAAAAGCAGCAAGAACAGAAGTCAGTGACTTCTCAATCAGGAAGATATAACACCCTCAGGCATTGCCACCTAAACTATATTGCTTTTAAATTATTGATGGTGTTCTAAAGTCTCGGATTAAAACTTATTTCTTGAATGCAAAGCTGTGGGAATATCCTTTAGAAGGATCTTCTGCTCCATTTAGTTTGGCAAGAATGCTATTTCTGCAGTAAGCAATTCACCTATAACAGCAGATAAAAGCATTGAAGTCTTCTTTCTTCAAATGGGATCTCAGGCACTTACTAGCTGTGTGACCCTGAGCAAGTCACTTAACCCTGTTTGTCTCAATTTCCTTATCTGTAAATTGGGGTAATGATAGCATCAAGGGCCTCCATTTTTTCATCTATAAACAAAGACAATAGTCTCAGTCACACTGTCCTCATGTGTGCATTTTCATGTCAAATTTACACATGTTTATGTGCTTTCCCATGTATGAAAATAGATTTATTTTTTTTATTTCAGTGGTTCAGAGACTCACCGGTATGGAGATTCCCTTTACCAATAAAAATAAGTCAATGTGTAGTCACTTATATTTAGTCTAAAAGAGTTGCCTGGGACTCTGAGAGGTTAAGTTACTTGCCTAGGGTCAACATAGTTCAGTATGGATCCAGGGCAGAATTGGAACTCAGGTCTTCTTGAGTCCAGTTCTAGTTCTTAGGCTCTCTCAAGGTTCTCTTCTAAAACTCCAATGAGATAGTATATAGGTCGTGCTTTATAAATCTTAAAGGACCCTATAAATGCCCACAAGGTTATTCAGGAATTGTTCTTTAACTAACAATACAATTCAGTTCAATTCACCTCATACACATATTAAGCACCTGCTGTATATGTAATGCTGATCAGAAATAGAAAAGATGGAAATTTCAAGAAATTCATAGCTCCAGCCTTCAGGGAGCTGAGAATCTAGGAAAGTGAATTCAAAGAATGGGAATGATTTGGTTAAAAACCACAACACACCCTTGAAGTGCACACTAAGGGAAAACAAGGAAAACATACAAAGAGACCACTGCGGGCTTGTTTCCTACAAAATAAAATCTCGAGTTCTTCTTATGAGCTGGACTTTAAAGGATAGGTAGGATTTCAATTATTGGGCGGGAGGGGGCTTCTAGGCTTAGGGAGAAAATGCAAAAAAGCTTGAAAGCCAACCAGAAATGGCTGGCCGGAGTGGACTTCGTACAGAATCATGGAGAACATCAACTGGAGATGAAGGACCCTGCACGTTATTCAGTGGGCAATAGTGAGCCCCTGAGGAGCTCAGAGGGCAAAACTCGTGCGTCAAGGCAGAGCAGTCTGCCATTGTACAATATTAGCATGTACAGCATTGTTGAGACACGATTGTTGGCTCATAAACTACCTATGTAAAGTGCTTTTTAAACTTTAAAGCTGCTCCAGATTTTGAGTGGAGGAAGTTCAACCTCTCACACCCAATAACGACCCGACTGTGGTCATGGCACTTACTCTCTGTTCACCTGAGCTTACTCTAACTCACAAGTCCCTGTAAACCTTCACCTACAAACTCATTCTTTGGTCATATACGATGCTAAATAATATATGATTATTATTAAAGACAGAATTGGGAGAGAAAAGGGGGAAGGGAATGAGCATTTTTATACATGTGTCAATTAGTATTTATACAGAACCTATTATGTGCCAGTTAGCTTTTGCTGTCCCTGTTGTTATTTAATTTGAGCCTCATGACAATCCTGAGAGATGAGTGCTATGGCGTTCCCATTATATAGATGAGGAAACTGAGGCAGATACTGATTGAAGGATTTTCTCAGGGCATACAGCTGAAGCCAGATCTAAACTGAAGACTTCCTGCCTCTCTACTTTCCACTTAAGCGACTTTCTGAACATCCATTTGGGAGGAGAAAACTGTGAGTGATTTCTGTCCCCAGGACAGTAAAGGCAGCAAGCCAGGACTTTAATCTCAAGGTGTCAGCTCCCAAGTAAATCGTGAAATTGCTCAAGAAGTAATAATAAGAAAATAATACGAAAAGGGAGATGGGTGGAAAGGCCATAAACTGCTTCTTAGAAAACAATTCAACCAGACCCCACATATTGATTTTGGTAGATTTCAGGGCTCCCTGATTGGCAGGAGGGCTGAGCTCCGGGAAGCAGAAATGAGTCATGTGTTTCACTGATCAAATCCAATCCTATTTAGTGCAATGCAGCAGGCTGAAGTTCTGCAGATAAGATTTTGAACATCCCTGCCCTCAAGGACCTTATATTCTGTAATAGTTAATATTTCCATACCACTTGAAAGTTTACAGATAGCCATACTTATACAGGAATACCTATTTTCTTTTTTTGTGTATTTATTTGTTTTTAGTAAAGCATTTTAATGTTATTTATTTTTTTTTTCTTTTCTTTTCTTCTTCTTTTTTTTTTTTTTTTTGGAATACATATTTTCTAAAAACCAAATCTGGGTTAGTTGTCCTCTGAGATGACTTCCAACTTTAAACTATATAATCTTATGCCCCTAAATTACTTTATTTCTTTTTGCCTCAGTTTTCTCATCGATGAAATAAGGAAATTTAACTAGATGGCCTTTAAAGTCTCAAAGTCCTACATTTATGATCTAATGGTCATAAGACCTTTTTGGGCCTCAGTTTTCTTATTTATAAAATAAGAGGGCAAGACCAGCTGGCCCCTGCAGTTCCCTCCTAATAACTCCAAATCCAGGATCCTTTGTACTACCTCAGTTCCTTTTCCATCTGAAGCTCCTTAAATTCCCTTTCTAATCTTCTCAATAATCACACTGCTTAATTCAGTTTCCTCATAATAGCATCTGTCTCCCAGCATTCTTATAAAGATCACTTGAGATAATATTTGTAAAATGCTTAGCAGAGTGTCTGCTCTATATTATATATAATAAAATGTAATAATAATAATATGTGTTATTATTATCAATTCTTTATCTAAGCAGTGATTTTGCATCATAAACAGGATCTATTTAGTGCTTCAAGATTTCCACCTTGAAATCTTGCTTTTCTTTTTCCCTTTGGTTCCAGCTCTTCACCTTCTGGTACCTTGCCCTCCTTCTGAGACCAGGATTCCATCTGCTTTCCATCCTTTATTCTCACTCTCTCCATTGGCTTCAAAGAATGATCCCAGTTCTCCTTCTCCTGTTCTCTGCACTTCTGACAAAGCTGGCTTTCTGAAGCATGCTCAGGGTTCTTCCTTCTGCTTTTGTGAACTTCTCCCTGCTGTTTGCTCATAGTTCTGATTCACCTCTAGCTCCTTTCTCCCTTCTCCCCAGTCCCATCGATCTGAAATCCATCTTCTTGCTTTCTACCCTTCGATTCCCCAAGCCTCCCCCGATCCTTTGCTTTGCCACAGTTTCCTCCTCCAGCCCCAGGAGACAACTCTGCATTCAGCAGGGCAGATGTTCCATGCTCTGTTATTTCTCTCCTTTCATTTTCGACCTTTGAAGTGGGCTCAGCTGTGACTCCGATTCATGGTGACACGCTCCTGGTCAGTTGGCATCCGCCGCCCTTCTCCATCACAAAGGTTACAGACAATTCTCTTTGCAGGGAGCATCACTCTGCCCTCATTCTTTACACCTAAAACACTTTGCAGACTGCATATTTCGCTCCAATAATTTCTTAAACCACATCTACAGCAAGTCTGAATGAATGGCCCTGAAAGAATTGGCTGTAACCCTCCTCTGCCTTCTTATGAAAAACAGCTGGTCAGTTGGTAGTCCCTTTCTCTCTTTGCTATGGGTCTATGTTATATTATAGCACACTGAGCTGGATATTTCCATCACCTCCCAGAACAGCAGAGATGAAAGGGCCACTAAATAATCACCTAAGCCAATCTTGTAATAAAATAAATAGAAGCCTAGAAATCGACTGAAATCACACAGCTAGTTTAAATTACATCTAGAACTCAAACCTATTCACTACCCGTATAACTTTGTACAAATGACTTCTCCCAACTCTAGACGTCAGTTTCTTTTTTTGCAAAATGGGGGAGAAGACTGAAGGTCCCTTTGGATGGTTTGATGGACCATCAACCCAGAGCTGGAATGGACCTTAAAGGCCATCTAGAATAGTTCCCTCATTTCACCAGAGAGGGAAACTAAGGCCAAAGTGCATATACTGACTTAGGATCATAGAGCTAGAGCTAGAGGTGACCTCAGGGACCCAGAACTATATAACTTTGAACTCTAAACATCATCCTCATCATCAAAATGGGAGAAGGTCCCTTTGGATGGTATGATGCTAGGTCACTTCTAGTTCTAGATCTATGAATCTAAGTCAATTTATGCACTTTGCCCTCAGTTTCCCTCATCAATGCAATGAGGGGATTATTCTAGATGGCCTTTAAGGTCCATTCCAACTCTGGGTTGATGGCTTTAAGTTGTTAATAAGATAAGCCAGGTTAATATATTTAAAAAGACCTGGGTTTTTTCTCATTTCTTTCACTCACTAACTATGGGAACTTGAGCAAAATACTTTCCCCTCTCTAGGTAGCCACTTGCTCATTTGAGTCATATAAATAATATAAATAATCATATAAATAATAAATAATATAAATAAATTTATATATATTTTAAATATATATGTATATATTTATATATCTTTACATATAAATTTATACAGATACATATAAATATTTATATGTATATATAATATATATTTATATGTATATATTATATATATTTATATGTATATATATATGTAAAAATTTATATATAAATATTATAAATCTCTAATGTCCAGCTACAACAGAGAGGAGCTCAGGTAAGCCATGTTCATCAACAGTCTAAAGCTTCTCCAATCCTATTCATGGTTTCCCTGGGAAACTTCCATTTTAGTCTAGTCTCTGTTTTGTTGCATCTTTATAATATCCAGATTTGCATCATTTCATTTAAAACGACAGCATTAATCTTTCATGCAAATGATGTATTCATTATGCAAAGCCAGTCTGAAGGCAAATGACAACGTGCAGATACATCATTAATTGTGATGCATTTAAAGCTGTTTAAAAGTTTAAAAGTAAAATACAGTGTTAATACCAAGATTTACTCTGGTGGCAATACATCTGACACATTATCTTGAGCTTCCGCAGTCTACTCTCTTCAACGTCGATTCTATTCAACAAATATTTATTGGGCAACTACCATGTGTAAGTCTCTTTATCACGTGATTAAGGGGATAAAAATACAGCTGAGGCAGATGCTTTGCTTTCGAGTTTATAATGGCCTACTAACTTTTTAAATGGCTCAAGCAGACATGAAAATACCATGTTGCAAAAGCTACTGAAGTTTAAAACTGCACTGGGACTTTTGGGACATGCTGTATATATTTTTTTCAAACAGCTTTTTAAATTTTTTTAATTTTAATTAAAGAGAATTTATTTTCTATGTTTCTCTCTTCCTCTCCCCCATTAAAAGAAAAAAGAAAAGGAAAAACCTGGAAGGCACATTAAACATTAATAATTACTGATGCTCAGAATTTAGGTGGGAGGAACATTAGTGACCAATTTAGAGAAGTAAGTTCCAGTCACGACAAGTCAATAAGCATTAATTAATGCCTACTATGGGCTGGGTACTGCATTAAATATGGGAGTTACAGAATGAGGTACAAGGCAATCTCTGCTCTTATATTTTAATGGAGGAAACAATATTCAGACAACTATATACAAACAAGAAAATAGAGCAGATAAATTGAGATAATCAGCAGAGGGAGGCTATTAGCATTAAGGAAGCTTGGGAAAGGCTTTTTTGTAGAAGGAGGTGTAGCTGTGAAGGGAAGACAAGGATTATAAAGTTCAACACAGTTCACGTAACACGTTCTACCCATTATATTGACATGGGCCAGTTATTTCAAACCATGACGGCACCTCTGATCACCAACTCCCTCCACACCCTAATGGAGACAGTCTATAATTCAGGACCCAAAGCCCTGGGAATTGCGATGACCTCTGCCCCACCACCACCACCATCCACATCATTAACTTTGCTTGTAGCAAATGACTTGAACCATCATCACAGGAGAAGGACCCTATATTGACTAGAACTATCAACATCAACTGTGGAGCAGCTGTCATAGATGGTAAATAATCTAAGACCTGTAGGAAGAGCAATGATTCCAAAACCACAAGCTTGCTTCCAGTCCAGCTGGAAAACCCCATCCCCATAATTCAGGAAATCAGCGGTTATGGATAACCATCTTTGTGGGCACTTTGACCTCTCCCTCCTCAGCAGACTAGAAATGATGGTTCTCACTATCAAAGTCATTGACACTGTCAAACGGCTCACTATTACAAACATAGTTTGGTCAATGAAAAGAACATAAAAGAAAGATCTTGACCATCTGCTTTGTTGCACCTTGAGGATCATGGGAACTTTCTATCTGATTTGCAGCCAAAACATTTCCTATATGTTGTCTCCTTTACAATTATATGAGTTCCTTGAGAACAGAGACTATCTTCCTTTTTTCATTTGTTTCACTGGTACTCGTTAGCAGCATAAGTCATTTATTAAGTGCCTACTATGTGTACTGTACCAACGGTTCAAGCAAGAAAGTGCTTTGCTCATACTAAGCTCTCGCTCATATATCTCTCCAACCTCCAATTTTCTCATTCTGTGACTGTCTTTGAGAGCTCCCAGGACACATCTACAAACGCATTTCATATATGTGTTAAGACTACATAATGAATTCTATTTTATATCAAATCTGGGAAGATTTGTAGGTGAATTTCTGAAATACTGTCCTAAATGTACAACTTATGTTGAGAATTCTGATCTATTTCTCTGACATAAGCTGTGTCTTATTTAAAAAATGTTTACTGCTTACAATACATTAAAGTCTGAATTTGTACAAATCTTATATTTAACAGCCTCAGGCAGTGATAACAAAAGGCTTCTCTGACACAGAGTACTGAAGGAAAAAACTATAAAGGAATAGCAGAAAATAGCCCAGTCTGAGGCTCAGGATACCTGGACTTCAGTCTTAGACCTACAGTTACATTTGGGGACAAGGCATTTTTGTCTCTCAAGGACCTAGTTTCTTTCTCTAGAAGAGGAGGGATTTGGCTGCATGGTTTATAATGTTTCTTTCAGCTCTAATACCCTAAGTCTTAAGGTCCATTCTAGACAGACAATCTACAACCTAAATTACTTATATTTCTGGTTCTAAGCTCCCTTCCAACTCTGATACTCCCTGTTCTAAGACCCCACCCAGTTCTGAAATCTTTATTCTGAGGCTCCGCCTAGCCCCAACATTCCCTGTTCTAAGGACCCTCCCAACTCTGACACTCCCTGTTCTAAAACACCTTCCATCTCTGAAATCTCTGTTCTGAGGTTCCTCTTAGCCCTGACATTCTCTGTTCTAAGGACCCTCCCAACTCTGACACTCCCTGTTCTAAAACACCTTCCATCTCTGAAATCTCTGTTCTGAGGTTCCTCTTAGCCCTGACATTCTCTGTTCTAAGGACCCTCCCAACTCTGATACTCCCTGTTCTAAAACACCTTCCAGCTCTGAAATCTCTGTTCTGAGGTTCCTCTTAGCCCCGACATTCCCTGTTCTAAGGACCCTCCCAACTCTGATACTCCCTGTTCTAAAACACCTTCCATCTCTGAAATCTCTATTCTGAGGTTCCTCTTAGCCCCGACATTCCCTGTTCTAAGGACCCTCCCAACTCTGGCACTCCCTGTTCTAAGATCCCACCAAGCACTGAAATCCATGTTCTGAGGCTCTTCCCAGCCCTGACATTTCCTGTTCTAAGGTTCCTCCAGGCTCTGAGGCCCTTCCCAATTCTGACATTTCCTGATAAAATCTCCAATATTCTACATCCTAAGATCCCTCTCAGCTCTCCATGGATTACAAAATTTACAGAATTAAAGGACCCAAAAGTGGGAGACAACATCAGCAGCCACTGAGTGCTGTCCACACTCAAAAACGAATCCCATCTGGAGCATCCATGAAAGTGACCATTTAGCCTTTGTCCTGTCCCTGCCTGTCCCAAGTTGGGATGAGCAGCCTCAAGCAGAGGCAGGATGGGCACATGTCTGAGCTGTTATATTAGTGATTCCTTGCAGTTGGTCCCAAGTCTCTGCTAATTCCTGAATTCTCTGATGCTGTGACTTCCTGCCAGTAGCCCCCACCACCCATAAAAAGCTGTCATTGCTAGGAAGTTATTTTCTAAATTTGTTTTTGTTAACATGAAGCTTGCAGCTTCCTCTTTGCAGCCTCTCAGCATTGCTTCTCCCTAGTTCTGCCCTCAGGGGCTCCGCTGAACAAGGCTGTCCCTCTTCTGCCTGAAAACTCTGGGAATACTTAAATCTGTCACGCTTTTTTTTTCTCCTCTAGGCCAAATATCTTCAATTTTTTCAACCACTTTTTATACATAATTATTTTATGTATATAGACACTCCACAAGATGTCTCCCCCTGTAGAATGTAAGTTCCTTGAGGGCAAGGGCTTTCTCACTTTTGAATTTGTATTCCTAATGGATAACACACTGTGAAAATAAAAATGGCCCTTGAGAATATCTATTAATTAATCATGATTTCAAGTCCTTGCAGCATAGAGGCTGCCCTCCTCTGGACAATCTCCATCTGACATCTGTCTCTCCTAAGATGTGACATCTACCTCTGAACTGAATGTGGAATTACAGATTCTAATCAAATGACAGTAGAAGCATCTTCTTAGCCTAGATACTATAAGCAGCTTCTGATTACATCAGCACTCTGGACTCCAACATCATATTACTGACTTTCTGTGGTCCTCTAAGACCTCTAGATCATTTTCCTCCCTGATAAACGGATGTATATTCATGTCTTCCCCATCTAATACTTGAGAAATTTCTATTTTTACCCCAAAATCTGGGTTCAAATCTCATCTCAGATACTTGCTGAATAATACAAAAATTTATCTTCTGTTTATCAAATTTAAAACTCCTTTATCAGATAATAATCTTTTAATCATGTCATCTTTCCCTAAACTTTATGACCTGAATCTTTATCTCCATCTTTACCAATGCTTCCAATCCCTTGATTCCTTAATACTTTCCCAGACCACCACCCTGGTACTAGTTATACTCTCTTCCCTTCCTAGTCTCCAACTCTTAATGAACTAGTTCAAGTCTATACCCTCACTGACTCTTGAATGCCTTTGTCCTCTTGTTTTATTGCCATTAAAATCTTGTCCAGTTGGTGCAGCTAGGTGGCTCAAAGGATAGAGCACCAGTCCTGAAGAAAGACCTGAGTTCTAATCTAGCCTCAGACACTTAACACTTCCTAGCTGTGTGACTCTGAGCCAGTCACTTAACCCCAATTGCTTCAGCAAAAACAAAAACAAAAAAATCTTGTCCAACTTCACTCCTCTGTGCTACTGAAAAGAGTTGGAGAAAGTAAATTTAAAAAAAATACTGCTAATTGGATCCAATACAAATTTACTTTTATCTGGGCTCTCACTGAAATAAGGAAATTCACCAGTCAATTTTCTATGACGTTTACCTCATCAACTCTTCTAAACATTCTTGTTTCTTATCATGAACCTCCCATTACCTCTTCTTCTCTCCTTCCCAACTGAGGCTCTTATCCCATATGCCACCAAAATTATGGAAGCCACTTGTCAAGATTTTCCTTTGGTCTTCCCAACCTGCTGATGCCATGTCCCTCTCTTTCTTTCTCCACTCTAGTCTCTGATAAATAGGTCATTCTCTTCAGCAAAGACCACCACTAGGGTATAGCTGCTCTTGATTCCATCTCCTCCTGTTGTCTTTAGCAGAATGCCCTCTATCACCTCTGCCTTTACCATCATCCACCTCTCCTTATCTACTCCCTTCTTCCCTGCTGCCAGCACACATGTCTGAATCCCTTCCTCTTCTCAGAAAAATCCCACCCTGATCCAATCACCCCTGCACTAACATGTCAGCATCTCGTATTTCTCTTTCTCCTCTCAGAGGAACTCTTTGAAAAATGTCTCTTACTCGGTACCTCCTTTTCCTCTCGCTAACATCTAAATCTTTTGTGTTCCATCAGGCATATCATTTTTCTGGAACTATGCTCTCCAAAGTCTCATGACCTCTTTATTGCTATGTCTACTTGGCTTTTCTAGAGTTTGCATATCCTCTCCTTTCTGGGTTTTCCTATTCAGGCCCTCTCTTGATTCTCCTCCTTCACCTTCCTGACTACCATTTGTATGATCTTCCCCATCGTCATCCCCATTGATTACAGATATCACCCAAGATCTAATTAAGCTCTCTGCTCTTTTTTTTTTTCTTTGAACTCATCAGCTCCCATAAATTCAGTTACAATCTCCCTTAAGATTAATTCCCAATTCTATATATTCAAGCCATACTTCTCTTCTGAGAGACCATCACCTATTAAACATTTTGAACTGGATTTTCAGTCATATCAAACTCAATATGTTCAAAGCAGAACTCATTCTTTTTTTCTCCAAAACTCTCTGCTCTTCTGCATTTATTAAACACCTACTTTATGCTAGGCCCCATACTAAGTGCAAACTCTTAGAAAGCAGACACTGCTTCATTTGTATTTATATCCTTAGCACTTGGCTTAGTACAGTTTTTTGGGCACATAGTACTTAATAAATGCCTTTTCATTCATTCATTCATTTATTCATTCATGGTTATACATATAGCAAAAATCAGAAACAGGATTTAGAACTAGGACTTCCTGACTCAGCATGGAACAGGTATTTTTAAGGAAAGTAGATAACAAGTATTTATCCAATGCCTATTGTATGTGAAACACTATACTAAGAACTTTACAAATATTATTTTATATAATCCTCACAACAACCCTGGGAGCTCCATCATTAGACTTTGGGGGTCTCTGAATCTAGATGAGAAAAAAATACATTTTTATTTTAATACAATTGATTTCTTTTATAAACTTATTTACTGAAATTTTTATTATCTGTTTATTTCACTTATTAAATCATATATGTATTATCATAAAATTATTTTATCAATTTTCATTTTTATAAATAATTATAAATATAGAAATAATTATAAATATAATAAATTATAAATAATTTATAAAAAATGATTGCCTTGAGAACAGGTCCATCAGTTTCCCAAGACTGGATATTGACATCACACCTTCCAAGGAAGATCATCTTACATCTCTAACATTTTACATCCTCCCCTCTCAACTTCTGGTAGTCTATATTCTGCGAAAACATTACTCTCCAAGCTTCTCCTCATTCAGTGATTTGCCTCATTCTACTTTCTTCCCTCCATATCAGAATGCATGATGAATCTCCTTTTTCCCCAGCCGGACACAAAGCCACGGCCTCTTTTCCTTAGAATACCAGTGACCAAATTTGCAAGGCTGAGTTCCAGAATTGTGACCATTTCCTGATTGAAGTCCAGGGAACCTGTCTGCGTTTTGTTGGGCTCCCTGCAGGGTGCCCAATTATGTTCCAATTTCAGGCTGGCCTTTCACTGCTTTGAATGCTGACTTTGGGGTTGTCAAACCCTCATTCACTCAGATCTTGAAGTCCTACATCAAGGGCCATGCACTTGACTCCTGGCTGGGCTTTTGCTTATAAACAGCTTTCTTTCTTTCAATTTTAGATTCTTCTTTGGCTTAAAAGGACTCATCACAAAAGCCTCAGTCTATAGGGCCAGGGGTGGCAAACCTTTTTCTAATGAGGGCCAATAACTAACTTAGCAAAAGGATCAAAGAAGACAAGCAATGTAATTTAAGGTTGGTTTTATTTTTAAAGGTTTTCATTTATTTATTTAGTTAGTTTGGTGAGGGGAGAAGGTATTGAGGAAAAGAGAGACAGAGGTAGGTGCCTTTAGTTTATCAACACTTTATAGTTCAATAAAAAGGAACTTGAAGTAGAAAAGCTAGTACAATCTTGGACTGCATCAAGAACATTCAAAAATAGGGAAGCAATTGTTGTAGGATAATAATTATCTGATCTAAGTTCCTCTTTTAGCAAATAAGGAAACTGAGGCCCAGAGAGAGGAAGTGATTGACCCTTGATCACAGATAGTGTCAGAGGTAGGATACGAATCTAGATTCTCTATCCACAGAAAAATCACTCTTTCATTCTGTTCTTTCATTCTTTCATCTGTAAAATATCCCATTTAAGCCTCCAGATTTTAGCAAGGACATGGATAGACTGAAGTCCAGAAGAGAGCATCCAGGATACTGAAGAGCCTTGAGTTCGTGTCTCATCAAAATTTCCTAAAGTGTGTGTGTGTGTCATGGGGGAGGGATGTTAATCAGGAGAAGAGAAGATCAGAGATGGGGCAGGGAAAACATGGAACCTGTTTCAAGTATCTGAAGGCTGGTACATAGAAGAGTATGTAGATGAATAATTAGATTTAGTCTCTGTCCTAAATAACAGAATTAGGAGCAATGGTGGAGTGCAGTGGGGATGGAGAGGTAAAAAGAGGCAGACTCTTGAGTTTCTTATTTTTAAAAAAAGTCAGAGCCACAAATGGACAAGCATTTATCGGGTGTGCTTCAGAAGGCTGGTTCTCCAAGCAGGGTTAGATGGGATGGCGCTGAAAGGCCCATCCAACCCTGAAAATCTTTGACCTTAGACAAAAAAATTAACTTCGTGGCCCTGAATCTTCTCTAAGGAGCTCATAAACAATAAAGAACTCCCATTTCTTTATGCCACTTAAGGGGTTGAAGAGAATTTTCATCATGATCACATCATGAGGTAGGTAGTGAGTCTCCCCCTCTGCTTACCTTACATGTATATACACACAGACCTCCAGGGATCTGTTAAGACAATAGCTAAATAGCGCAAGCATCTGTGATTTCATCAGCAGGCCCATTCCGTCCACCAACAAACTACTTTAGGAAAATGTTGTGCCCCAAAAAGTGGTGTGGCCTTTTCCCCTTGGAACATCCTCGTACGACAGCCCTCTTTTCCAGTTGGTGAGTTCTTCCAAGAGCCTCCATGTTAAAGAGGAGCCTCAGTCAGCCAACTTTCATTTTCTTCATGATTGTGCTTCTGACTTCAACTCCAAGCTCCCGTTTTGGATTTTTTCACACACACTCACTCACACTTATATACCTACACCCCCCCCACACACACACACATACACATACATACTCTCACACTTGCACATACACACACACACTCACTCACACTTACACACCTACACCCCCCCACACACATACACATACATACTCTCACACTTGCACATACACACACACACACACTCACATACACACACACTCACACTTCCCCTATTTAAAATATAAGCTTCTTTAAAACATAGACAATCTTTTTTGTTTTTTGCTGGTATTTATATCCCCAGAACTTATTATGATACCTGACACACATATAAAGTGCTTTAAAATGCTTTTTACTTGCCTTACCTTAAAAAAAAAAAGAAATGAAAATAAAAATATTAGAAAAATAGCCTATTGAAATATATTATGATTTGGTAAAGATCTGTTTGACTACCTCTAGTATCGATAAAAATACATCCCAAGGGGCAGCTAGGTGGCACAGTGGATAGAGCCCCAGCCCTGAAGTCAGGAGGACCCTAGTTCAAATCTGGTCTCAGACACTTACACTTCCTAGCTGTGTGGCCCTGGGCAAGTCACTTAACCCCAAATACCTCAGTAAAAAAACAAAATATAATAATAATAATAATAATAATAATAATAATAATAATACATCCCAAGTCTCTAAGAGCTAATGTTGAATGAATGAATAAATGAATGAAAGGACAGTAAATATAGAACTAAGTATTCTGCTACACAGAATATTCTATTTTATCCTCCAACTCCAGAGGGAGCTGAGGAGCACATAGAGAGAAATTAGCACCAGAAGGAAAGCATCTGTATGGAAATCTCCTGTCAGTGACTCAGGCAGCCCAGAATGGGGCAGGAAAGTGATCTTGGGTCATCAGACCCCTTCCCTGGACTCGAGGATGGGATGTATAGATGTGCCCTCGGACATAGAACCCTGATGGGGGACCACAGGGAACAGTGATGGCAGACTGAAGGGAAGCTCGGTGTATTCTCTCTTCTGGTTGTTCTTCCTTATTAAGGTCAGAACAAAGCTTTCTGCAAGAGCTGGTGATGGAGAACACTTTGCTTCTTTTAGGAATATGGAGTCAGACATCCTCATTCCCTTTAACTTCTCTCCAGTCTTTTTAAAGCTTCCATTTCTTACAGTCTTCCTAACACACACACACACACACACACACACACACACACACACACACACACACACACACACACCACTTAATAAATACTGATTTGTTGATTTTACAGCACTAATAGCCTATGTTCTGAGAACCATTCCAGCTCTAACATTCAATTTTTAAAAATTCACTTTCTCTTCCCCTTTCTGTCTTTCCCTTTCCCTACCTTTCTCTCTTTCCTCCTACTTTCTCCTCCTCCTCCTCCTCCCTCTGCCTTTCCTCTTCTTCCCGTTCCCTTTTCCCCTTTCTCCTTCCTCCTTCCCCTCCTGCTTTTCCTCTTCCTTTGTCTCCCCCTTCTCTCTCTGTCTGTCTCTGTCTCTGTCTCTGTCTCTGTCTCTGTCTCTCTCTCTCTCTCTCTCTCTCTCTCTCTCTCTCTGTCTGTCTCTCTGTCTCTCTCTCTGTCTCTGTCTCTCTCTGTCTCTCTCTCTGTCTCTGTCTCTCTCTCTGTCTCTCTCTCTCTTTCTGTCTCTGTCTCTCTGTCTCTCTCTCCTCTCCCTCTCTCTCTGTCTCTCTCTCTGTCTCTGTCTCTCTCTGTCTCTCTCTCTCTCTATCTCTATCTCTCTCTGTCTGTCTCTGTCTCTCTGTCTCTCTGCCTCAATGCCTCTCTCTTTCTCTCACTATTTCTGTCTGCCTATTTGTCTGTCTCTCTCTCTCTGTGTCAGCTTCTGTCTCTGTCTCTCCTCTCTCTCTCTCTTTCTCTCTCTCTCTCTCTCTCTCTCTCTCTCTCTCTCTCTCTCTCTCTCTCTCTCTGTCTCTCTGTCTCTGTCTCTCTCTCTCTCTCTCTCTCTCTCTCTCTCTCTCTCTCTCTCTCTCTCTCTCTCTCTGTCTTTGTCTCTCTCTGTCTCTCTCTTCCAAGAAATGAAGACATGAGGACATTAGCTGCCCGGGCCAAGTTCACACAACAAACAGAAGGAGGGCCAAGACGGGAAATCCCAGAGCCGTGTTCAGTACACGCTGCCCAATTGCTTTCTCAAAGATCAGTTAATAGCTCTTCACTTTCTTCCATCACGGGGAGGATGCTGACAAGACCTCGAGCTGTATCTGCTTTCCGCTCTCCCGTTTCACCAATGGAGCTGCTCATTCATATTCAAGATGGGGGGGAAAATGTATCAGCCCTAGTCATAATACAACTAATGGACTCAATTAACTGCAAGGTTCCTAAGTCCCAGTGAAGACCTGGAAAGCCTAAGACATCGGGGCTGCACCTGAATTGAAAATGATAATTGCTCTAAATAAAAAGCTCGGCTCTATAATGGCGCTGCCTACTTTCTGAGCTCCTGTGGTACTAGCGGATGAATGGCTGGCCATGCCTGGCAGTCGCTGAATTCAAATTGTGGATAGTTTCCACTGGATTATGAGATAAGAAAGCCTTTTGGAATTATCATTCAAATTTCTTTCAGACTTGTAATAGCCCTGGCAGTGTTTGATGGCTCCCAAAGACTCCTCCGCAGGAGAGCTCGCCTCCCGATATGAATTGCTGCAGGTTTGAAACACCATTACTAAGTGTCTGCAAGAAATTCAACAGCCCGTTACCATTGTAGCATTTATTTTTAGGGTTAAATGTTTACTGATAAATGCCTGCCAGGGGCAGGAGGGGGGGCCGGGGGTGGGAACGGTGGGAAGGAAAGCCAGTTAGCCGCTGCAAACAAACAGAAATGCTCCATACGGTTTCTGAAAGCATAGGATGTTGGCAAGAGAAAGGATATAAAAGCGTAGAATGTTAGGACATAGAGCAGAGAACGTCAGAGCTGGAAGAGACCTTGGAACGTTCAACGTCGGAATATAGAACATAGTGTTGGGATTGGAAAGGACTTCAGATTGTTAGATATTAAGATATGGGAGATATTCTAGGAAATCGGGAGGGATCTTAAAAAATGGAACTTTATAACTTAGAGGACAGGCTGTTAATGTGGGAAAGGTCCTTAGAACACTGGAACACAGGATGTACAACAGAAGAACTCGGAGGGACTTTAGAATATGCAAAAGAATACAGAACACGGGACATTACAATCTGGAACATATCCCATCCCAACTAAGAGAGACCTTAGAATATAGAACACCCAGGATGGTGGCTAGAAGGGAGTTCAGAATTTAGAATTCTAGAACATAGATTATTAGTCTGAATGGTCCCCAATAGAGAATAATGAGTTACTGGACACCCTTTGTCCATTCTAGAATGTAGAACCTTGAATCTCAGGATGAACCATCTTCTCGTCCACCCTCTCATCATGTTATAGGGGAGGAACCTGAGGCTTGAAGATTAGAAGTAAACTGTATGCAAAGTTCCTCTTGGTAGAATTGATACTAGAACCCAGGTCACCTCAAATAGTTCTCTCTCCATCATGTTCTGGGCCTTGGATCCATTTACCAATTATCTTTGTAGTACCTCCACTCCATTTATCACACAAGAGAGATCCAGGCCAGGGGAAAGGAGAAGAACTGACAGTTTTGTTTTTAAACGAAAATCTTGTTTGTTTGCTAACTTGCTTTAAAAAAACACCCAAGGAAACCTTTGTTAAAGGGAATTTTTACACAGAACACCCCCCCCTCCAAGAATAAATCAGATGACATCATTTACAACAAACTGTATTTAAAGGCATTATCTGTGCCCCAAGGCCAAAGCATACAAATCAGACTTTCAATTTCTTTACATTAGCATCTTCCCCATAATTAATCATTGGTTTGCCTGTGACATGTTCACTTTGCAAATCAACTTTTTATTAAACTGCCACAATACAATGGTTGAGCTTCAGACCAAATTTAACTGATCTATTTCAACATATATCAGTTATTTTATATGCTGGTAGAGATGACTTAGGCAGCTAGTAGGCACAGCGGATAGAGCTCAGAACCTGGAATCATGAAGACCTGCATCCAAATCTGACTCCAGACACGCCTAGCTGTATGACTCTGGTCACGTCACTTAACATTATTTACCTCAGTTTCCTTACCTATAAAATGAGCTAGAAAATGAAATAGCAAATTATTCTATTGTCTTTGCCAAGAAAACTCCAAATAGGGTCATGGAAGGTTGGATATAACTCAAAAACAAGCAAGAAATAATGATTCCTAACTTGTTAGCCTTGAGGATGGAATTCTGATTAGATCATTTGGCTTTGGAACTCTCAAGGGATTAACTGGAACAATTCAGCATCTCTCTCTCTCTCTCTGCTCTCTCTGTCTCTCTCTGTTTCTCTGTCTCTCTGTCTCTCTCTCTGCTCTCTCTGTCTCTCTCTGTCTCTCTGTCTCTCTCTGTCTCTGTCTCTGTCTCTCTGTCTCTGTCTTTCTGCCTCTCTCTCTCTCTCTCCTCTCTCTCTCTCTCTCTCTCTCTCTCTCTCTCTCTCTCTCTCTGTCTCTGTCTCTCTCTGTCTCTCTGTCTCTCTCTGTCTCTCTGTCTCTCTGTCTCTCTCTGTGTCTCTCTCTGTGTCTCTCTCTCTGTCTCTCTCTGTCTCTGTCTCTCTGTCTCTGTCTCTCTGCCTCTCTTTCTCTCTCTCTCCTCTCTCTCTCTCAATCCATTTGTTTACCAAAAATCACTAGAATCAGCCCAGCCACCATGTCTTTTCCATGTTCTTTACACTTAACAAACATTATCGCAAACATTCTAAACATATAGAGGAAATTAAGATGTGAGATCATCCTTTTAAGGGAAACCATGTAAAGAAAAAGATATGGATTGCTACTGAAAACTCTCTGTTGAGCTGAAATTAGGGTTCATTTTCACTTTTTTTCCCCCAAAGGCAATTGGGGTTAAGTGACTTGCCCAGAATCACACAGCTAGGAAGTGTTAAGTGTCTGACACCAGATTTGAACTCAGGTCCCTCTTGACGTTTAGGGGCCGGTGCTACTATCCACTGGGCCACTAGCTGCCCCACACTTATTACCTTTTGCTTGGTGTTCTGGCAAATATGTTACACAAAGGAGTAACTCAATTCCTAGAGAAAAGTATTTTTACATGCCTACTGTCACCTATAGCCTTTAAACATAAGAGCCTCAAATATGGCTCTTATATGAGTCATATGAAAGAAATTCATCTGCTGGACTAGTTATATTCATAGAATTAGCTAATTATTAACAAATAATTAGTATTTACAAATCCTGAGATGTACTCAAGGTTTTGCAAAGATATATCAACCCTATTCCATCAGTTTTCCTTACTAAAAACTACTAATAATATTTTAATAAGAGCAAAGAACTTCTTATCCAAAAAGACATTTTTTTAAAATTAGTGTCATCTTTTCAATTTTTTGTTCTCTTCTATGTCATCTTTTTAATTCTTTTTGTTCTCTTCTATGTTTTATAATATACCTAATACATTAATAAAGTAATTTATGTATATAATTCCCAAATAAATCACATGCGTATATCAGGTGTTTATACTTTGCCAATAATTAGGCAGGCAGGCAACAAGTATTTATCACAAGATTACTATGAAGCAGACCCTGTGCTAACATAATAGAGGTATATGATTAAAAAAGAAAAAAAAAGTGGGAGATTAATTTGTTTAAAAACTTTCCATGGGGCAGCTAGGTGGCACAGTGGATAGAGCACTGAAGTCAGCAGGACCTGAATTCAAATTTCACCTAAGACATTTAATATTTCCTAGCTGTGTGACCCTGGGCAAGTCACTTAACCCAAATTGCCTTGGCAAAAAAAACAAAACAAAACAAAACAAAACCAACAAAAAAACAATTTTCCATGCTCCTAAAGGTATTCCCCCAACTTGCTTCCCCTCTCTCCTATGTAATTATAACTTTAGCCTCCAAGGACATAGTGGGTTCCCCCTTTCTGGCATTTGTACTCAATAGTTGAGTCACTATTAGGTGAGCTATAGAGAAAATTCTTTTTTAAGTTTGGCTGGGACAAACCTACAAGTCAAGCCCGAGTATTCTCCTCTTATTATGCTATTCAAAGGGAAGTTCTAGGCTTCACTCCTTCCACACATAAACAGACAAGAGCCCAGAGACTCCTCAGAGATTTTTTATAGCCTAAAATACTCACATATCAAGTCAAGGTGTTGTGGTATGAATCCCACGGGAAGACACAAAAAGATTGAATATGAGACAAAAACTCACTGTGACAAGATTGAAGGATGGGCCCAATCCTACCATAAATTGGGAAACTACTGACTCCTAGACTTATCTCAGAAAGGCCCCCAGATGATGCTGGTGTTCTGAAATTCTGGAATAAAGTGATCAATCTAAATAATCACCATCATCAATAAACTTCCTACAGGATGTTCTAAACCGTCTTGATTGACTATCCTTAAACTACAAGGGAAATAAACCCCCAGGTTTCTGGACAGTATCTATTCTGTGCCTGGCTACACAGCATCCCTAGGGCAACAGGTACAAGAAGGTGTGTTGGGGAAGGACCAAGCACACGTATCTCCCTCCATGCAACTGCTTTGACATAAAGCAGATCTTTCAGTCTTGTTTTTGTCCTTTAATTACTGCAACGGATCCCCGAACTTGACGGATATTTCTGGGAAAGAGACTGAGGGTTCCCAATCATTCACTTGCCTCTGCAGTAACCCCAATGGATTATAAATGGTTTTTTGTGCATTTGAAGATAGTGATTATGGCTCCTTAAGTTTTTAAAATATGTATATTAATTTTTATTTCGATCTTACACACCAAATAAAATGGGCATTCGCAGACACATAGATGCCCCTAACTTCCTAAATTCCATCAGAGTCTTTTGGGATCAGGGCATGACAGAAACTACTGGAGAGCAGGGAAGGACCAGAAGTTTTGGACCAATAACTTGGTAAACTCTGAAACCTACTAAAACCATCATTCTAAAGATACAATATACCACAGTGAATGCATTGCTGGTCATATAATCAGAAGACCTGGGTCCAAATGCAGGTAGACATCACTTTATTGCTCTGCATCTCAGTTTCCTCATTTATACAGTAAGGGTAATAAATATATTTGCCACTTACCCTTCAATATTGTAAAAATAGAACCTTATAGACCTTAAATGGATAAGGAAAACCAAGTCAATTCAACAAGTGATCATTAGGGATTGGATCTGTCATTTCACCTATAAAGGGGAGTCTCAGGTGAGGAGACTCACTTTAACAATGCAGATCACTCTTTTTTTTGCAACTAATATTGTAATCCTATTCTTATAAAGTTGACTGAGGTACTGAAAGAAAAAGGGATTTTTCTACGGTGACAAAAACCAATGTAAAAACATAAACTTGAGCCTCCTTTGTCCCAAGTCAAATTCATCCACTTCATCATCACTCAAGCCTTAAAGCAGTATAGAAATAGGAGGTATTATTACCAAGAAAATCTTCTCTTAAACTGTATTGATCAATAGTACCGGGCATATCATAAACACTCGAGTAATGCTTGCTGACTCACTTATTATCCATCTATTTAGCTGTCTAGCCTTTTAATTTATCTATATCTATCTACCCATAGCAACCTACCCAACTAGAAAACTGTACCAAGCAAGTTAAACAAAACTACTTAATACCAAAGTTGGTCATTTCTCTCTCTGCCTTTTTTTTAAAAGAGGAGCAGCCACTAAATTTTCTCTGGTTAATCGCTTCTCATCATATCATTCCATCGAGACTTCAGCAGCAGCACAAGCCTTAAATTGTCTCATCTAGCTGTGGCCATGTTTATTTGAGGCTCTTCTCCTTACAAGACTCCATCGCATTACCATTTAGAAATGATGTAGGAAAGAGAGGCAATCATTGCCGATGCCGAGCCAGACGTATTACACAATTCATAGACTCGGCAATCACGAGATGGGATTTATTCAGTCTCAGACACTGACGTTGATGTGACCCAAACCTAATTTTCTAGAGGACAGCACAATTCCCATTGATTTGGAGTGGAGGAGGGGGAGTGGTTCTAGCCATGTTGGTTTCCCATGCAGACTAGTTTTCTAAACTCCAGGTAAAAATAACTATTAAAAAAAAAAAGGGAAAAGAAATCTCCAAAAGGATTTTTGTTTATGTATTTGTTTTAAAGATACAAATGATCTAAGACACAAAACAGTCCTGGTGTGCTATTGAAGGATGGAGGAGAGCAAAATCTTCTTGTAAAGAGTGGAATTGTCTGAAATGTATAAAGGGATTCCATTAGGTGCATGAAATTATTTCCTTCTCCACTCAACTGCAAAATTTTGGCATTTCATATACATTAAAAGGAAATCTTCCAGAGGAACGATTGAATTTACAGTCTCTGTGATGAATGTGTCCAAACAAGCTCAAAATAACAGCAAGTGCTTCCTTCCCTTTTCTGACACATCTTTTACCTTCGACCACGATGGGGCAATCTATACAATGTCAGAGAGTCAAGATAACTTTGCTCTCACATTACATCATCCAGCGCCATTTATAGCCGTAGCTCGTCAAGAAGGTCATCCGGCGACATTGCCTCAAAAATGTTTCATTACTTAGGATTTCTTATTTAAATATCTAATTACATCCAAGTCAACTCATGTCAAGGACCTATGACTCCCTCCATGAAGAAGCCTATTCTACTGAGGCTGATTGCTACTCTAGCTATAATTTATCATCATAAATCACGGGATATCGGAGATTTTAAAGCTCAAAGGGTCTTAGAAGTCACTTAATCAAATCCCTTCATTTTACAGATGTGGAAATTAGGGCACAGAAAGGTTAAGTGATTTACCTATATTCATACAGGTAGAAAATAGTGGAGTCTGGATTTGGAATTAAGCCCAATGAACCTAAATTCAGTGTTCTTTTCATTATACCATATGCCTATGGCTCAGAGATATTAAGTGACTTTCCTGATGATCACAGAGTGAGGGTCAAAATTGGAATCAATACCCAAGTCTTGACATCTCCATCTCATAGCATATCCACCCTGCCTCAATGACTCTCAAGCTCACACAGATTGTAATAAAGGGGGGGGTTGTAATGGCAAATAGACATATACCCAAAGAAGGAAGCTAGAGAGCAGCTAACAATTGTATGTTTGGGACAGAACTGCAATATGGCGTCCATAACTGAAGTCCATTCACTTTTTTAAAAGAATAAATTTGGATAATTGTTTTAATGTGACTGGTTTCTTCTACAATCCTATGCATTTTATTGTATTGTATTTAAAAACCTGATTCTGAGACGAGGGGCTGTCCAAGGGGGTAGGATACAACCAAAAGTTAGGGGCATCTATGTGTCTGCGAATGCCCATTTTATTTGGTGTGTAAGATAGAAATAACAATTAATATACATATTTTAAAAACTTAAGGAGCCATAATCACGATCTTCAAATGCACAAAAAAACCATCCTCAGTATCACATGGGAGGGAAATTAGATTAGTTGTAGTTGGTACCAGAAGACAGAATACAGAGAAATAAGTAGAGGTTTAAACAAAGGAATATTTTGACATAAAAGAAAAACAAATTTTCTAAGTCCTGGTGTTCTCCCTCCTCATCTCCTACCCCCTCACAATAGAATGAAGTTTTTTAAAATACTAGCTTTTCTTGTAGGATAAAAAGTTCCCTGTCACCAGGGATATTCAAGCAATGACTGAATGAGGACTAATTAGGAGCTAGAACACCAGGCCTGGAATCAGGAAGACGAGTTCAAATTCAGCTTCAGACACTATTAGCTAGGTGACTGGGCAAGTCACTTAATCTCAGTTTTCTCACCTAGAAAATGGTGGTAATAATAGCACCTATCTCCTAGAGTTGTTGTGAAGATTGAATAAAATAATTATTTAAAGTACTTAGCACAATGTGAGGCTCACGGTAAGAGCTATATAAATGTTAGCTATTATTATTATTATTAATTGAGAATATCATAAACAGGACTACTTGGAAAGTAAGAATTTTAAAGGTCTCTCCTGGTACCACATAACAATTGTCAAAAGAGCAATTCATTGGAGTTCAAAGACCTGGTTTTGAATTTGGGTATATGTGAGTCTCCGTGATATTATTCAACTCCCTAAATTATATTAGTGATACAACTTCCTGCTGAAAGACTTATTATATTCCTCATTTGTCAAGACCTCAGTTCTCTGACCTCTGAAACTAAAAGAGCAGCTATATGCTTTTTAAGGACATTTCTACAACCATTGATATTTCAAGCTCTCAATCTGAATATTTTATCAACTCTGCATTAAAACATCAAATAAGAGCCTCCAAGTCCTAGGGCACTGTATCATGTATGGAGGAGACTACAATGTAGGGAATAAGATACAGTTCCTGACCTCAGGATGCTTCCTATCCAAAGTATGACAGGATATTTTGAGAGATAGCAAACTGAGTGAATTGATCAACAAGTTAATAAGCACCTATTATTTGCTGTGAGAAGCAGCATAATGGACTCCCATATAATAAACCCCTATTATATGCTAGGGATTAGGGTCTATGCTAAGAATCAGGTAAAGGTCCATAGAGAAAAAATATCATGACATAACAAATAGATTGCCAGACTTGGGAGTCAGATCTGGGTTTAAATCCTACGTGTGTTTCTTGGAGGACTCATCAAACATCTCCTTAGTCTTAGTTCCCCACTTTTAAACATAATATTTATATTATCTGCTTTACATAGCTATGATCAGGCAATATATACCAATTAGTAAACCTCAAAGTACCATGTAAATGTTGGATGCTATCATCATTTGGTGGAAAGAATACTTGACCTCCAAATTGGAGTACCTCAGTGTAGCTAATAGAAAAGGAACAGCTCATAAGCTACCCAGTCCAACCCAGAACCAAGAGGAATCCTAATTGTGACATCCCTAACAAGAGATCATCCAAAATCTCCTAAAATGAGTAACTTCACATCCTAAAGCAACCCATTTTGGACAGCACTCAATGTTTAAAACTCTAATTTTGAATGTCATTGGCTCAAGTGATTTCATGTCACTGAGTTCTGATGTCATCTGGAAAGTGGGATCATGATTCCAGTACTACCTACAACCCAGAATGACTAAAAGGGAAATAAGGGGTGGTTGGCCTACAAGTGCCAAAAATGGGAGGGAAGCTTATTTTGATCTGCTCTATTGTGGAGTACCATGAACAGTGTGACTTAAAAAAGCCAAGTCTATTCATAATATCGTAATATTGATCAAAACAGTGAAAAACAGAGACCAGCTACTTAAAATTTACAGGAGTGTGGATGCATGTACACATGCATGTATGTGTGTATGTGTTACATCTATGTGTATTTTTTTGTGTGTATATATGTATATATATATATATATATATACATACATATATATTCATATTCCTAATTTCACGGTACAGTAGCTATTGGGACGGGAGATGAACTTGCACCTCAGGGGTCATTCTCATCTTGCAGTCAGGAAATATTAATTTGCTGATCTTCTTTATGTGGATGAGTTTAAAGGGAAATTGGCATAAATGGAACCTGGGGATTTTACGCCCACTTCAGCTCCAGAGTGAGGGCCATAAAGAAAGGAGCCAACTTTATTGGCGTATTTTACACCACAAAGGGCTGAACTGGAGAATTGAAATATTAATAAAATATTTCCTGTGCTGAATTTGTTGATTAACTCAATAGCAGGAGGGTTTCGTCAAGAGCTGATGGATTATGGGGAAGATTAAGGGCAGTTTGTCTCATCTTGTAATTACTAATAGGAAGGCTTTAATTACACCCATAACTCCCTAGATGTTGCCGCTGCCGCTGCCGCCGCCACAGAGCCTTGTGGCTGAAACATTGTCTCTCCATGGGATTCTTCCATTACCCACAGCCCAACGTGGATTCCTATCAGTGCTGAGTCACTCTTCTATGAAAGGACTTCAGCAACTCTGCCATATTTGTAGTGAGTTTTGGTCTTTGATATGTGCATCAAATGCATTCATGTCTTAATTCTTGACAGAAGAGTACAACATTAATAGATGGGTAACAGAAAAGGAGTATTAAATATGGATTCCTGATTTGTTACATGGGCATGTTACTGTTACTCCCTCTGTGAACCTCAGTTTCTCTATCTGTAAAAGATGGATAATAATACTTGCATGATTCACATCATGGGACTGTTGTGAGGAAAGCACTTTGTAAATATCAAAGCAGAGTAGAAATTCAAGCTATTATTATTATGAACACATTATTTAATTTGTTTTCTTACAGGTGTCTTTAGAATCAATAGTTCAAGGGTACAAGGGGTCTGTCAACCAATCTACAAGCATTTTTCACCTATACATTATATATTCTGGGCACTAAATTCTGGGAGACATAAAGAAAAAAGAAACTATAGTCCATGCCTTCAAAGAGCTTCCATCCTAATGAAAGAAATGATATGTTTGTCAAGGTTAAGTGCAAGATACTTCCTGAATATAAAAAAAAAATCTTAGAGGAGAAAGCTCCAAGCAGCTAAGGAGTCTAAGAAGGGCTTCTGGAGAAGGAAGAAAGTCTTGGAAAACACTAGAGATTCTAAGAGATGGAGGTGATGGAGGTGGGCATTCCAACAGGGATGGAGAAAGTAACTACAAAGGCTGAAAAATAAGACACCATGCATCATACTTGAAAACCAGAAAGCAGACTGATCTGGCCCAGTTGCTGTATCAGGGTACTTCCCATGTCTCACAGAGCTCGACATGCACCCTTGATCTCTTGCTGAAGGATTCGAGCCTTGCTGGGATGGCTCACTAAGTTCATAGGACAGGATAGATACCAACTGGTTGACTCATTCCAGAAACCTTCTGTTATGGAAGTATTTCCCAGTTTTCAGATGAAGAAAATGAGACTTAGAAATATTAATTGAATTGTTCAAGGTCTCAGAGCTCTTGGTCTGAATTCACATAGAAACCTTCTAACAATAGCTCCAGAATTCTTTCCAGTACCCCAAAGTATCCTCCAACTATTATTACTACTTATTATAGTCATGTTTAAACAAAATTGTTTCTATGAAATGTTTCTAACCTTCCCAACCAGAAATTATTTCCTCCTCTGTTTTTTTTCTGTATTTGTTTGTACTTTTCCTATCCTCTATCCTATCCATTTTCTAAGGCAATTTATGTGTGTTCCTAGCCCTCCCCACCAAAATGTGAGTTCCCAGGAGAGAAGCACCATATCCTGGACTGATAGAGATCATTCCTTTTCATACGTCTCATGAAATGGTGTCTAAATTTCATCTTTGCCTTTTTTCACATTTTGCCTTATATCCTATTTATTAAGAGTATAGCTAGGTATTTCTACCAGATTTTAGCTCTTGTTGGAGAACTTTGTATTTTAAAAAAGGCTTAAGACTTCATTAGAAAGAGTAATAGACATGGGAAGTCAAGAAAATCTGGCATCAAATGCTACCTCTGACACTTACTATTAGCAAGTTGCTTCAACCATCAAATATATTAGAAAGCATTTATTTGGAACTATGTGCCAGGCAACATGGAATAGAAAGAGATTTATAATATAAAGTTTTCTGATCCCTTTGGACACACGATATAACTAATTGGGAAAAGTTTTCAAATTCCTTGTTTACATCCCCAATGAGTACCTTAAAAGCCCCCCTGATGGAAGCAATGTGTCAGGTGTTAGGGACACAGAAACAGAAATGAAGCAGTCCCTGCCTTCAGAGAGCTTTTATAAGGGGTATCAACAGGATCATAAATAGACAGATAGACAAGGAGAGAGAGGGAGAGACAAAGAAAGAGAGAAAGACACACACACACACACAGAGACAGAGAGAGAGAGAGAGAGAGAGAGAGAGACAGAGACAGAGACAGAGACAGAGAGACAGAGAGAGACAGAGAGAGAGAGAGAGAGAGAGACAGAGAGAGACAGAGAGAGAGAGATAGAGACAGAGAGAGACAGAGAGAGAGAGAGAGAGAGAGAGACAGAGAGAGAGAAAGAGAGACAGAGAGAGAGACAGAGAGAGAGAAAGAGAGACAGAGAGAGACAGAGACAGAGAGAGAGAGAGACACAAAGAGAGAGATAGAGACAGAGAGAGACAGAGAGAGAGAGAGACAGAGAGAGAGAAAGAGAGACAGAGAGAGAGAAAGAGAGACAGAGAGAGAGAGAGACAGAGAGAGAGACAGAGAGAGAGAGAGAGAGAGAGAGAGAGAGAGAGAGAGAGAGAGAGAGAGAGAGAGAGAGAGAGAGAATATGGGGAGAGAGAGAATATAATATGGGGAAGGGAAGTAAGTTGAAAATAGTAAGGTAGGATTTGGAAAAGATTCATAAAGAAGGTAGCTCTTGAACTAAATCTCAAAGACATTTAAGGATTCTGAGACAAGGAGGTATAAAGGGAAGGCATAGGATTCTAAGCTGTGCGAGTTTGAAGGGAAGGCATTCTGGGTAAGGGGATGATCAGTGCAAAGGCACAGTACTGGGATATTAAGCTTCAATTAAATGGAACAGAAAGAAAGCCAATAACCTCAGTCCCATCATCTGTATCATGGGGACATACTAGTATCTCTCTCACATATTGTTGTGAACAATGATATAACATAGATATCCAAAGCACTTTTCAAATCTTAAGGCACTAGATGAATGTTAGCTGATTTTAGGTATTTTGAATGCCCCCACAGTATTTTGCATATATTAAGCACTCAATCACTGTTTTTGGAATGAATGAATGAATTCCGAATGGATTGGAGAGGAGAGCTGGCTTGCCTGGGAACATGGACAGAATAACTGGCAGACACACATGACTGAAGGCTACAGAAATGAGATTTCCTTGTTTCCAATATAAAGCATCTAAATATATTCTGTTAATATTCCAATTCTGATTTCCTAGAATAGAAAATGCTATACTCTAACTATCCCCACTGCAGGGGACAATATGGTTCTAGTCACAAGTACACAGGAAAATGTTTTCTGGCTAGAAATGGGTTAATTACAATACTTGCAGATTTTAGATGCAAGAGAACCACTTTTTCAAAATTTAATTTCTCTCAGTATATTGCTACACTATATAATGAAAACTCAGAGAGACATGTGCATTCAGTAGATGTATAGCCAATATATTTTCTGTTGTTTTTATAGTGAACAACTTTTTTATATCTGAACATTTTATGCCAGCCATGAAAAAGATAAATAAATATTTATGACATTCACTCAATTCCATAGTAACTACTAAGTTCTGCGTGTTCTTTCTCAGGGTTACAGTCAACCTGATTGGGCTGCTATGTCTCTGTATCCTCCTGGAGAAGACTGGGGACCAGCCGGTCCTCATCCCCAGACCCTAAACACCTCATCTCACTCCCTGCAAGCCAAGACCCCCTCACAGTGCAACATAAGAAGCTTAATTACAGCAGCTGTAGATTTGCATGGATCCACACCCCGGGGCCCTGCTATAAACTGTTAAATGCACATCCCATTCTTACTTTCTCAGTCTCAGACCATGGATGAGAGAAGCGTGATCCAAACTCTGAGGTAGAAACCCAGAACCAGAAGGGACCTGATGGCTCCGTTCAGACAGCTTTGCAGACTGACTTCCTTTGCTTGAGCTTGCCCAATTCATAACTTCCCTCTCACCAAAGCATAGAAGAACTTTTGTAGGAGGAAAAGGATGATTTGGGACAAAGAGGTTAAGGGGAAAGGATTTGAGCATCCCCTTAATTTTCAGTATACCTCAATTCTGCCAAAGGCAGCAGAATGACACCATCCCAAAACCACAGAATGGTACAGCTAGAAAAGACCATACATTATCAGCATGTAGAATGTCAGAGCTGGGAAGAACTTCCCATCATGCAATATCCAAACTGGAGAATCAGAGAAAATGAAATATCTGAACTAGGAAGACCTTAAGCTATTGCATATTAGCATGGAGGATACAATACTGTAGAATGAGTCTTAAATAGGAAAGCTAGAAGAGGTTAGAACGGAGTATTCTATACCCTTTCTAAGCAATCCAAGAAAAGATAGGATGATCATTGTCAGGTTGAAACAGAGATTCTGTGTTAGCTTGAAATGTGAGATGTTTTCCAAATCAAAGATTCTTTTTTAAAAATTTTCTTCCTGCCAAAAAAAGCAATTGGGGTTAAATGACTTGCCTAGGATCACAGGGTTAAAAAGTGTTAGTGCCTGGGGCCAGATTTTAACTTAAGTCCTCCTGACTCCAGGAATGATGCTCCATCCACTGAGGCATTTAGCTGCCCCCAACCCTGAGATTCTTATGTGAATTTGAGACATGGAAAGTAAAATGTGAGGGCTGAGAGCGACTACAAAAACAAAGACTGATGGAACTAGAAGGGCCTATTAGAGGTAGAAGTGATCTTAGATTTGATGTAAACAAATATTGCAACATCTCAGAGCTAGAAGGACCCTAAAATATAGAACCTTGGAACTGGAAGTGATTTTAAAGCACAGAAGTGATTTTAAAGCACAGAGAAAACAAAACAGAGAATGTCAAAGCTCATTCAAAACTGAGGAGGATTTTAGAACACAAAATGTCAGTTGTTAGCGACCTTAGAGTAAAGAATAATGGAATATAGAATTTTTAAGGCTAGAAAGGACCTTGGAGATTACTGGATTTAAAATATCACTTTTACAATTGAGGAAACTAAAGACTAGAGGACAATGATTTGCCCAATGTCACAGCAAAATAAATGACAAATATGGAATTCAGAGAACCCTTCTAACAGCTCTTACGCGTCCTACTAGAATACATTGATTTTCCCAATGCCAACAACTCTTCCGAATCATAGAATCACTGGGCACTCGCAGACACCCAATAAGAACATCATCATGCCTTCCCATAATTCTCAGCAACATGAAAAGGTTTCTAAGCTGCATCACTCATCTCTTCCTCCTTTGTCCATAAATTATGGATTAATAAACCTTGCCTAATATGCAGCTTGATTAATCTTGCACATATTCAGAAGAGGAATATATTTTAGTATTGCCATCCAAAGTGAATTATGATAAACCATGTCCCAAGTGTGCTGACTAGAAATAAGGTTCTTTTCTGCTATAAACTGCATTTTCTCCTTGAAGCTCATTCAAAGTAAGCAAAATACTAGTGAGAGAGAATATTGATGGACAATTGTTATGAAGGTCAAAGGAAAGTATCCCTAATATTCTCAGGGAGGATTATAGGTTATTGAAAGGGTCCAATCCCAACACCCTTCTCTTCCACTTTACTTACAGTTGAATAATATGAGGCCTATAGGTAAGGAAGGAGATGTAAATCTAAGATCTTAGAGCCTTATTTCTAATGATCAGAGTTATTGGTCAAGGTATTCTTTCTTCATCTATAAAATGAGGAGAGTGGGCTGGATCAAGAATTTTTAGGCTTAATTTTGTGTATTGGATTCATTGGGCAGTGAAATAACATATGTAGTATTATAAAGGAAATCAATTATATAAAAATACATGTATATGAATATTCTTCATAAACAATTTCATAAATCTCCATCAAGATGCTCTTGTCAGTAAATAGACCAAAAGGTCCCTTCCAATTCTGAATCTATGAACCTGGGTTGACAGACTTGATTGTAAATTGTTGCTCCTTCTACTATCAGATGAAGTTAAATTTATTATTTCTGGGCTTAAGTTTATTTCAGCTTCCATTGAGAAATGGAATACACACACAGACATATATGATATACATGTATGTATATACATATTTGTGGATAAGTGCACATAATATACACATATGTGTATATATATATAGACATATATATATGTGTATATATATATATATATATGTATATATATATATATATATGTCTATATATGTCACCAAGGCATACATCACTGGAAAGAATTGAGGGTCAGAAGTCAAGAGACTTGGCTTCCAGCACAAGCAACTGGAAGTGTCACAAGATGCTAACCTTGGAGCTGGAAGTCATATGATCCAACCCTGGCATTTTAAAATGAAGTTCAAAAGAGGTAAATTGTTAGCCCCTAGTCCAGAGAAATCTAATATGCAAAACCAGAAATGAAATCTAAATCCTTCTACTCAAAAGAGTACTACCTTGCCTCTCCCCAGTCCTACTTCCCTATCACAGTTTCACTATGTGGCCTTGGACAAGAAACTTCCCCTCTGTGCCTCAGTTTCCTAATATTAAAAAAAAAAAAGGAATTTGAAATTATCTCTAAGACCCATAAGGAGTCGGCTTTCAAATGACCAGTGGGAATTCAACAGGAGTAGAGAGGAATGAGGAAAGAATTGTAGACACAGAATGTTCCTCAGATATTTAGTCTAACTCTTATCAGATTGAAGAATAACTCTCCATCACACCTGGGTCACCAGGCCTTTGCTCAAAGGCCTCCAATGAGGTGAATATTTCCTATTCAGCTTGCCTGAAGTGCAGAGGTAATTAAAGTGAATCAATCAATAAACATCGATTAAGCCCCTACTATGTGTCAAATACTATCTTAAGTATTGAAGGAGGATTATCAACCAACAAACATTTATTGAATCTTTTTTATTTTTGTATTAAGTGCCTACTATGTGCCAGGTTTTATGCAAACTGATAGCAGAACACAGAGACTAAAATGAAATACTCCCTGTCCTCATAACAATTTCTTTCCATCAAGGAAGACTATATGTACAACTATAGGTATATATCCCCCCAAAAAAGATTCAAGTGGGAAGACAGTGGATGGGTATCGGACAATTAAGATCTCATATATAAGGGGCAGCTAGATGGTGTAGTGGATAGAGCACTGGCCCTAAAGTCAGGAGGACCTGCGTTGAAATCCTGACTCAGACACTTTACACTTCCTAGTGGTGTTACCCTGGGCAAGTCACTTAACCCCAATTGCCTCAGCAAAAAAAAAAAAAAAAACTCATATATAAAATAATACTAAAGTGGAGTCCTGAAGGAAATTAAGGATCACATGAGGCTAAAATGAGAAAAATAAGGATTATAGGAATAGACATAGCTAATGCAAAGGTAGAGACATAGGAGAATTAGATACCAAGGAAGAGAAATAGCAAGTAAGCCAGTGTGGCTATACCTTAGAATGAATGAAGAATGAAAATAGGTCTAGAAAAATAGGGAACAAGTTGTGAAGAATTTTCGATAGGACATTGATTGAGTAGGAGAATGAGATGAGAACTAGAGATGGATGGATTTCACACAAAATGGGGCTTGGAGTCTGAATTAGGAATAACTGTACCAGAAGCCTTCCTTGATATCAGGACCATCTCAACTGAGTGGTTCACTAGATTTTCAATCACATGCCCTAATTCAATCCAAGAGATGCTTATTTGGTATAAAACAGACACTGGTAAGTGTGCCAAGGGAGAGAAACATACCTATATTAAAAGTCTGTTGTGTACAGCACAATGTACTTAGAAGTAGAGAAAAGAAAAAATTTAGACAGACATGACTCTGATCTCATGAAGCTTCCAGTCTAGTTGTGGGTTAAAGAGGGCTGAGAAGATAAGCCCTGAGCACAGATAAGAAACAACCTTGCCTGAGTGCCTTAGGGAGTCAGAAAGCACTCAGGATCAAGGGAAAAGAGATCATTATTGACTCTGGGAATTAAGGGCAGCTTCCTGCAAAAGATGGCCCAGGAGTCGGCCTTCAAATGACTGGTGGGAACTCAACAGGAGTAGAGGGAGAATGAGGATACCTCAAATCCAAAGAATGGTCTAAATCAAAGTCTAGAGAGGACAGAAGAGCAAGGAAATGTCTCATTCAGGCATATCCAAGAGTGTTCCAAAGAATATGAGATATGGCTGTGAAGACTGCCTATCACCAACTGGTACTTGAATGCCAATGGAATCTATATTTACATTGAAGGTAATAGACAGCCACAGGAGATATTTGAGCAGGATAGTGACTTTATCTAAATATAAAGAAAAGGAATAAATCATCTTCATCATTTTCTTGCTCTCTTAGCCCTATAGACAATGGTGTGCTTGGACAAGTCAGGATAAAGCAGTAATCCATCCATTCATCAATTGACGGAAGAGAAAGGAAATGGGTGACAATCTCAAAGAGCATTCAGAAATGGTTCCTCTTTGACTTTGGCATGGGTCCTTTTTATTTTTCTCTTTTTCAAGAGTTTTACATTCCCAGGAATGTATGCCTGATGGCAGCGTGTGTGTGTGTGTGTGTGTGTGTGTGTGTGTGTGTGTGTGTGTGTGTTTTCGGGTGGGGGGAAAAAGAAGAGAGAGTAAAAAGATGGGCAGCAGCCCAAAAACATACTGGGTAGCAGAAGGAAGCCAGCCTGAAATTTAAAAATTGGCTCCAGATAATAATCCCCAAAGTGAATGAGTGAGGGCTTAACGTATTTACATTAACACTGAACTAGATTAAGAATGAGAATCCCTATGTCACAGAACACAAAATATTATGTTAAGCCCAAGGAACCATAGAACAGGAAATGTTAGAACTTAGAACACAGAATGTTGGAGGTAAAGGGGACCCGGGAACACGCAGTCTTAGAATTAGAATGGATTTGTAAAATTACAACAGAAAGAGATCAAAATGTTTAAGCCCCACATTTTACAACTGAGATCTACTGAGATGGAATTACTTGTCAAGATCCCCCAGCAATAAAATCTGGACTAGACCCCAAGTCTCCTAGACATTTCTCTATCACACAGACTCCAAGATATTCTAAAGAAATGTTCTCCCTTCTCCTCCCATTTGGCTTCTTGCAGGTAAACAACATGGTATAATAGAGTGATATCATAGAGTTACAAAGACTTTCATTTGAATCCTCCCTGGCCCAGGTCAAATCAAATAACCTCTTTAGGCCTCTGTTTCTTCATCTTTAAAACCAGAAAGCTAGATGACCTCGAGGATCCCTTCTAGCTGTACACCTAAGGTTCTGTGATTTAAGCAGCAGATTTAACAAAGCTCCTTGCCATTTGGAAATTCAATTTCCTAATTTTTTTTCAAATCCATCAGACAGAGGGCATCGACTTTTGGCTTATTTCCAACAAGCTACTGGTATCCAGTAATAAAGAAGAGCTCAAAGATGCTAAGAATAAGGAGGGCTAAAAACATTTTCCAAGTAGGATATGTAAAATCGCAACAGAAGTCATTATTATTGTCCTCATGTATTTAAAAGATACCACTAGTGGGAGACTTTTTCCTGCACTACAGCAGGAAGGAACAGAATCACTGAACTCTGGGATAAACTTCAGAAACACTGAAGCTGGAATGAGACTTTAGTGCACACAATTCATGGATAAGATTCTTCTTTCTAACATCTCTAATGAATGGCCAAGTCAAGACTCCCAGGGAGGGGGAAACTCACTACAGCCCAATGCAGCCCACTCCACCTTGCAGCATTTCTAATTGATAGTAATTTGTTGTTTGATTTTCTGACATGTTGAGATGATCTCTGTTGTTTTCTTTTCTTTTTTCTTTTTACAAGTTCCCTCCATTGCCCTGATTCCATCCTATGGGACCAAGAAGAATAAGGCTGATCCATGAGAACAGTCTTTCAAATGCTTGAAGATAGTTCTCATCTCCCCACTAAATTTTCTCTTTTCCAACGTGGTCATGTCTAGTTCCTTTAGCATCCCGGCTACTCACCTTTTTTATCTTCTAGTAGTATTAGTATGGGCAACTTGGTGGCACAATGGATATAACTATGGGCCTTAGAACCAGCTAGACTCAATTTCTTGAGTTTAAATTTGTCCTTAGTCACTTACTGATTGCGGGTCCCTAGGCAAGTCACAAGTCACTTAAATTTGTCTGCCTCAGTTTCCTCGTCTGTAAAATGAGATGGAGAGGAAATGATAAACCATTCCAGTATCTTTGCTAAGAAAATCCCAAATGGGTTCATGAAGAGTCAGACATTACTGAAAGTAAATGAAAGAGCCATGAAAAGTGTGTATGGAGTATGTGTTGGTACATGAGCAATTAAGCCATAAGACTTTTTTCATTTTACCTATCTACATGTATGTGTACACGTGGATATATAACCACACACAAAAACACATTTGACATCTTTTTTTATTGACCAGACCTCACTTTTATTTTTGAAATAAATTCAAAGTCCTCTTGACCTTTTTTGTCTGGTGGACTTCAGTGTGATATTTGTGTGTGTGTGTGTGTGTGTGTGTGTGTGTGTGTGTGTTTTGCATGCATGAATATGTTAGAGTTAAATGACCCATCTCCTCAGAGAGATAAAAATATCTCTTCTTCCCATTTTAGGAATCTTTGCATCATTCTGTCATTTTCCAAGATATCCTAACTTGGTGCAGTTCATATTTCTTAATATAAGGGTCCATTAAATACATATATATTTTAATATTCATATAACTATTTTAATATAATTCATTTCCATTGCAATTCCATGAATTTCATCTTAAGCATTTAAAAATAGCATTCTGAGAAAGTGTCCATAGTTTTCACAAAATGACTGGGGAAGGGGAGATTAAGAATTCCTGATGTCACAGAAAGAACACTGAATTTGGAGTCAAGAAGACTTCAATTCAAATCCTACCTCAAATACTAACTAGTTTTATGACCCTGGGCAAGTCATTTAACCTTGATAGGCCTCGTTTCCCTCATCTATAAAATGAGGGGAGTTAACTCAATGGCTTCTGGAGTCCCTTCCACATATCTAAGAATCTATCATTCTGTTTTATTCCCCTTGAGGTAATTGGGGTTAAGTGACTTACCCAGGGTCACACAACCAAGAAGTGGTAAGTGTCTGTGGGCAGATTTGAACTCAGGTCCTCCTAACTTCAGAGCTGGTGCTCTATCCACTCCACCACCTAGTTCCCCTAGAATTTATCATTCGTTGGAAAAATCTTAGTCAGAAAGATCACATGAGATTGCATGGCCAGTGCCTTGAGGGATACCCTCTGAAAACCTTTTGATCAGAACCATTATCCCAAACATGAACCTCAATCGAGTGACTATTTCTTCAAACTAAAATCCCCACAAAGTAGTTTCAAATTCACCCTTCCCTCATTTCAACACTTCAAGGCTCCCCAATTTCTATCCCTGTGGAAGAGACTTTTCATGGATACAAATCACAGCCTTTCCTTCCCTTAGAAGATGGATTAAGTGGCAGGCCTTCATTCAACTGTACAACCCTCTGTTGCTAAGACTTTCCATGAGAAGTGAACCTGGTCCTTCGATGACAAATAGCATAACTTTCTGGGGCTAAACTCAAAATTAAGTCTAAAAACATGAGCCAGATTAGTAGGAGCCATCAAGTTGGTATTCTGCGGGCAAAAACTTCAATATTCCAGTGGCCCTTAGATATTAATGTGGATGGATCACAGGCAGACTTGGCAAACTTCTGAACTAAAGCATTACAATGCAAATTGTGTTATCCTTTTTGATATGAAGGAATTAGGATTTGCCCTGCGGTCAATGTCTCGCCAGTGAACTTTCTCAGAAAGACTTCCTGGGGTGAATCATCTTGACTTGTCCTTGGAGAACAGGGAAACAATGTTTATGGAATGTCTGTCTGCCATTATTTCCTATCACCTAGAGTAACATTGTGTAAAACTTTGTCCTAGCCTGTAACCCATGCTCTGAAAAGAAATTCTAGGTCTTTATTTGACCCAGGAGCCAGAGGGCATGAGGGTGATAAAGACCTATCCAAAATGTAGCAAACTCAAATTTATCAGGGGCTTGAAAGGACACAATTTCTCATTTGTGCAAAAGCCTAAGTTTGGAACTCAGATTTGGAGAACAACATGTTTCCAGCTGGAAGAAACCACAAAGGTCATCTAGTCCAATCCCCAAATATTACAAATTATATAATTGTGACCACAAGAGACAAAGTTACTTGCTCAAAGTCACCCAGGCAGTAAATTCAACACTCTCTACACTTTATGGTTACATTTAGGCTTCAAGTCAAGATCAGGAAATAGTCTTCACAAGTTTCCTTGGTTTTCAAAGTTAGAAATCTTGGTAAACATATAAACACTTGCAACATGCCCTGTGATGTGCTAGGCCCTCAAGAGAAAAACAAAAGGCAAATATGTCCCAAAGTCTCTCTTTATGAACCTTATGTATCTGGAAGACAATTGCTCTAATATCCACAAAACAAATGGAGGAAAGGTAATATAAAATGAGCCAGTGAATAGAATCCACTATCCAGAATAGATTGTAGGTTTTATTTTCTGTATGAACAGAGACTTGGAGAGATAGAGGAGTGATTTACACTAAGCTACATATCTAACAAGTGTTAACAGAGAAGGTTTTGCCAAAAACTATCCCAATATCATGCAATCTGAAATTAGATTTGGAGCTGATAAAGAAAATATTCCTCTCCGGCCAATATTTAGGAAGATCATCAGCTTTCCAAGGAGAGTTGAAGACAACAGAGAGATTACTTTAAAAAGTCACAATAACTCATAGTCAACTGCTTGCCATCCCAAAGAGATGTCCCAACAATAAGACAAATTATTTTCACGTGGCAACTTCTTATTTCACAAAAAAAGAAACCAAGAACCATTATGCTCATCCCAGGAGAATTAGAAAATTGATTTACAGCTGAAATTCTTAAACTCTAACCATGAAATGTCATTTTATTTCAGTTATTATTGATAGGTACACAACAGAGAATGAAGCTGGGAGACTTTTAAATTTCTGCATTAGAAATGCGATCAGATATTGGTTGAATCATCTTTTGTTTGTTTCAGAAAAGTAATCAAGAAGCCTGATGGCACATAGCATGCCATAGAAAGACTGCTGCATGGGAGCAGCGAAGTCAACTTGGATCACACACACAGAAGTGAGATGATGAGTGTTCTTTCTGAATCATCGCAAGGAAAGGCTCTTCCCAGATGTTCATTCTTAAGGTCTATCTACTCTATGTATCTTGTGTGCCAATATTTACATATATATTTCCAAAATTAGATGATGAGCTACTTGAAGATGGGGCCATTATGCTTTTTTCTCAAACCCCAAGTACAATACAAACTGTGTAGCACATAGAAAGAACTTAATAAACGCTTATTTATTAATGACTCAAATCCCCCCAAAGATTCTTTTTTACAATTTTTATTTGACATCTACTTATGGATATAGAAAAGGTAACTTAGATAATCATTTAAGCCATGAAGAACTGGGTTCAAATCCTGGATGTAATATTCACTAGATGTTTGACTCAGGGCTAGTTACAAGTTTTCAGTGCCTCAGGAAGCCCTCAAACACCAAAAGGTACCAAGAAAGCATCCCCCTGTTTTAGTAGTAGAGGAATAGCCTTCTACTAATGAAATCACAGCTTCCCATTCTTGATAAAATAATAAATCCATTCAGTTTTTTTTTTTTTTAGTTTGTCCAACTCTTTGCATCCCCATTTGGTGTTTTCTCATCAAAGATACTGCAATTGTTTGTCATTTCTTTCTCCATGTTATTTTACAGATGGGAAAATGAAGGCAAATAGGGTAAAATGACTTACCCAGGGTCATACAGTTAGTAAATCTCTGAGACTAGATTAAAACTCTTGACAATGAGGCTTCGTGACTCTAGGTCCAACACTCTATCCCCTGTGCCACTTAGTGGCCCATCCTCACCTGTATTTAGGTTGTTTTGCTCAAGGAGAATATGAGCTGGAAGAGGCAGAAGATGTTTCACTTTTATCCTTGTATCCCCTTTGCTGAGCATACTGCCCACACATAGTAGGAACTTAATCACTGTTTGTTGATTGAATGAAAAACAATAGCTGGTCTGTCCATGGATGTTTAAGATTTGCAATGCATTTTATATCCAATATCTCATCTCATAGAATAGCATGGGGGTGGGAGGGAGAAGAGAATCTAGACATATTATTTTTATGTTTTATGATATTTTATATTACATTGTACTTTATAGATTGTATTCTATTTATATATTTTTTATATTATTTAATTTCAGAAGAAAAAACTGAGGCTCAGAGTCCACCCACAGTCACACAACAAGAATTAGAGGCAGAATTTGAAATGGGATTTCCTCCCACATCAAAGTCTACTGCCAGCTCCACAGAAACCCACTAACTCTCAAGTCTCACGTAGAAATGAATAATAATAGATTCTTTTCTACATGTATAAGTAACTTCCAATATGGAAATTCCATCTACTAATGCAAGCATGAACCTTCTAGGCAACTTAGCGTATTACAGGCTTACCTAAGGAAGTTAAATGACTCAATCAGAGTCACAGACAGGATCGAAACTCAGATCTTCCACTTCTGTCATTGCCCTGCCTCATCAGTGGTGATTCTACTTTCTATATTATATTTATATGTTATTATATATATTATATCATTTACTTCCTGCTTTAGGATTTACCAAACATTTCCCTCATATGAAGATTCATTATCCACATTTTACAGATGAGGAAAGTGAAATTTTAAAATGTCACATGACTTACCTAAGAAAATAATAGTGAAGCCAGGATTTCAACCCAGTTATTTGAGTCCGTGGTTAGTGATCTTTCCCCAGATGGCAAAGTTGTCCAGCAGCCAATGTGATGGAGTAGGGAATTGAGGGGAGTGAGAGGAAGAGAGCTATTATTCCCAATTCTACCATATAACCTCACTCTAGAACTTACTATATAACCTTGGGCAAGCCATTCATGCTTTCTGGACTCAGTTTTTTCATCTGTACGAGGGGGGGGGGTGGTGGAGAGCTGTAGCATGAGAGTTCTAAATTTTTCCAATGCTACATGAGGCTAATGAGCCTATGATTATTCCTCCAAATGGGCTTTTTCTCCCACAAGAAGGGATTTGAATGGGAAGGAACTAGACTCTGCGATCTAAGGTTCCTTTCCATCTCTTCCACTTAGTATTTTTGTGGCTCGGCAGGGGGAAAAAAAGAGAAGTAGAGAGGAAAAGCATTTATACTGTATTTAAGTACATTACATAATAATAAATAATGGCTGTTTAAATCAATCTCTTTTATCCTCACAAAAATCCTTCAATTTAGTTATTTTCCCAGGTTATAGTCGAGAAACTGAGACAAACATGTTAAGTGATTTGTACGGGGTCACAAAGCTCTTAGGTATCTGAGGCTACATTTGAACTCAGATCTTTCTGACTCCTGACCAGAGCTCTAACCATTGCATCACCTAGCTATTCTTGGTCAACTCATATTTTTCTTCGGCTCAGTTTCTTCTCTGTAAAATGAAGATTAAAAGGAAGAATTGGACTCACTGGCCTTTGAGGTCTCTTTCAGACCTAGATCGAAGATCTTATGATTTCAGAACAAAGTGAAGACCCTTGATCTAATACAGCCCAAATAATGGCTTTTCAACCTATTACTTAGCTGTGTGAACAAGAGCTCTGCAATCCAGTTTCCTCACCTATAAAATGGGGCTAATAATACCTGTCTGTTCTACCCACTTCAGTGGGCTGTTGTGCAGATCAATTTAAGCAATGTGTATGAAAGCATTTCTGAAAAGCATAAAATACGCTCCATGTGTAAGGTACCATTATTATGACATCCCACCTTCATTGAATTTGTCTCTGCAGAAAATATTGTGATCGGGAGGCCCCAGGTGTAATTTCCTCTTTCCCCGCCTCAGTGTCCTAATTTATGAGAGGAAAAAAAAATTCCAAGCAGTTAGCATTCTGAATTGGCTTGCTGACTTAATGGATTCTCCGATTTCAATTTTCTGTTTAGAGTCAGGTTCTAGACAGAAGTGAGACAGAATATGCTGAACTCAACAGATGGTGGTTTGGGGGTGTCGTAACATTTTTGGGAAGACTTCCCCCCAAAAACCTGAATATGACCTGACCTCATCTAGGAAATCCAGGAAGCTTTGGGAGTCATGTTTTTTTGGATGGGGAGAATGAGAGAATTGAAAAGAGGATGGCACCATATATGGAGAGCTGGGAAGGAAAGCAGAGTCCAATGATTCCAGACTTTATTGATGAGAAAAATGAGCTTCCAGGAAGTAACATGAATGGTTCATAGTTACAAAAGGATGGAAAAATAGAAGCAGGATTTGAAATGAAGTACTTGAACTCCTGAGTTAGAATGCTTTTCATTCTAGGAGGAGAGAGGGGGTTAACAGAAGAGAAAGAGAGGAGAGGGGATAGGTAAATTAGGGGGAAGGAAAGATAATCCTGTTTTCTATTCACTTAGCTATAAATGGGATTATTACAATTGCCTCCTAAAGTCTGTCACTGATCTAACCACTCCTCTGCTCAAGAATCTTTGATGGTTCCCTACTGCTTCCAAAAAGAAGAGTAATTCCCTAGTGTGGAACTACCTGACTCGACTCCATTTTCATTTTTGTTTTAATTTAGCATTTCTTGACTCAGTCTATTTTTAAGCTAAACTGTTCTACTTGTTTCCAACCTACAATATTCCCTTATCTACCTCAATACCTTTGTGCAAGCTCTCATGGGAGCTGGAGAACACTCCCTTCTCATCTCTAAAGCCTCTCTCCTCAGATTATTTTGCATTTGTTTTTCTATGTACATGTCACATAGCTAAGAAAAAAGAAAGTTCCTGAAAATCAGGGCCCATTTTTTCTAGTTATATCTACACAGTCTTGTAGTTTGTAGGTGGTTAATAAATGTAAAATTAAATTATGGAACAGAACAAATTTGTCTTGATCTCTTCATTCCTAGAGAGACTCAAGGGGCTGAGGACATTTACAGATGTTCCCAGTCCTGGAACAGATGTTGGATAAACATATAAACATTTTTTTTTCCATCAGTTGCTTTGCCAACATGTCCCTTTCCAACTGAAAAACAGTCTAGTTATACATATGAAAATAAGCTCCAGGAAAACATTTCTTCATTAAGTAACTATTCAAATGGCTTCTACCAACCAAGACCTTTCATAAAAAAATCTCTCCCCCCCCCCCCCCCCCAGTCCTTGATTTTGAGTGAAGAAAGGCATGCTTGTGAATATTCCAATTCAACAGGAAGTGGCTAGAATGCTAGATTCTGCTTTGGAAGTCCTGAATTCTAATTTCTAGTTCAAATATTATCTAGCTATATCATCTTGGCCTACTTAAATAATTTTTCTGTTCCTTAAGTTTCTTCTCAACTTCCTCTAAGGTATAGCTCTAACTCAATTAGCAATGTGTATTTATTAGGCATCTGTTATGTATCAAGCTCTTGAGGATTCAAATATAAAGAATGAAATAACCCCTACTCTCAAAGAGTTTACAATCTATTACTCATGTGTACATTTCCATCAGCCAACATTTGAAAAGTAAGAAGCATATTCTAGGACCTTCAGAGTTTAGAGTTAGATGTAAATTAGTTCTGGGGAGTTAATAATAAGGAATCACTGGAATATATTTGAATACAAGGGTCAGAATGGGACTTCAAGAAAGGAAGGATACTAAATTGAGGGAAAGAGTTTAAATGGGGACACCAAATGAGAAGGCAGGGCAGTTTGAAAAGCTATGGTAGCTATGAAATGGAGAAGAGAGGATGGCCAGAGATTTTATAGAGAAAGCAATTGCAAGATGTGGAAACAGACTGGATATGTGCAGTGAACCCTTAACCATAAAAGTGAAGTTCAAGAGGCAAGAAGATTTAAGGGGAATCCCAATGACTACTGCTTTAGCTATGGTGAGCCTCTGGGATGTCCAGTTTAAAATGTTTAATAGGTAGCTGGTGATACAGGAGAAAGAGCAGAACTGAATAAAGAGAGCTTTGAATAATATGTCCTTATTAATTGTCAAGTATACCTAGAACAATAAATTGGGTGCTAGGGGACTTTGAATGTTTAGATCACGGGTTCTTCATCGTTATCATGTCCTAGACCACTTCAGCAGTCTAATGTAATCCATGGCTGCCTCCTCAAAATAACATTTTTAAAATTCATAAAATAAAATACATAGGATCATAAGGGGAAAGTATGTGAAAATACAGCTTTGAAAATATATCATAAGAAGATAAGTGTACAGATCTAAGGTTAAGAACCCCTGGTTTAAATAAAACATACTCACCACCCTCATAGAACATACAGTCTGGTATGAGTTGACACACTAATAAAGAGAACTATAAAACTTAATAAATACAAAACATTGGAGTCACAAATAAAATGATATATATTTCATAAATAATTACTTCAATCCAAGCATTCTACGAAGTTCTGGGCATACGAAGAAAAAGCAAAAATAGACTCAGTCTTCAAGGACTTGAGTTAGATGTAGGTTACATCTGGGTCACCAAGGGAAGATTGTTACAAGGGTAAGTGGGAAGATGGAACAGGATCAAGACTTGATAAATTGTCATTCTATTCTGTGGTTGACCAGTTACTCCAGTAGCCTGTCTGAGAATTCTTTTTCATTTTCTAAAACAATTGTGAAGAGAGACAGACAGCCAAATACAGTCAGACTCCAGTGTTCTTAAAAGCTGAGTAGGGGCACTTCTTTCCTGATTTAATATAAACCATCAGAAGGACAATCATTTTAACCACTAATGAGGTGAATGAGTCTGACCCAAGCAAGCATTTGAATGTACCTTCACCAGACCAAAAAAATAAAAGCCTATAATTTTCACTGTACATACTTTATTCAGTAGAATTCTATTTCTGTTTGCTTGTCTCTTTATGAGAATCCCCCACTGGCATCATAGATTGGTTGTATGTTGGTTTCAAATAAAATAAAATAATAATAATAAAAGCAAAGCTGGCAATTTCTTTCTCATAGTCTATGCTACATATTTCATGAAATAGAAGCCAGAGGAGCTTTATGATTCCTGAACCAAAACCTTCCCCTGGAATTTAAATGGAGAAAATATACAGGGAAGAATAAAAATATTGACTTGCACATTTTTTATCCAACATCTAGGAAATATTAAGGTGACTGCTGTAATGACTGTTTCACTGAGGTTGTACCACATAAACAACTATAAGTATCAGGAGCTAGAAGAAACCTTCAGAAGCAGAAGAGTAGGGTTGGAAGTGGGTCATAGAACAGAGAATGGGAGACTCAAAGGGGATCTTAGAACATAGATTGAAAGATGGGGAAAGTCAAAATATAAGATTATAAGGCAGAGAGGAATATAAAATATCAAAATATAAAATCATAAAATATCAACTGGGCCAAAAAAATCTCACTTTACAAAGGAGGAAATCAAGAACCAGAGAAAAAAAACCTTGCTCAAGATCAAACAGTGACAAATATTATATGAATATATATATATATATAAATACATATATATATACACACACACACATACACACACACATACACACATACACACATACACACACACACACACACACACACACACACACATACACAACACTGTATTTCAAAGATTGTATCCAAAGCCCCAGCTCACCCTAGTTCACTTAACAATGAATGAGTTTTCTAGGCTTGAATGACATCTAGCTTCCCTAACTTAATATTTTCTCTCATCTGTAAAATTTAAAATTACCTTTAGTATCTACTCCATAAGGAGTAGGAAGGAGGAAGCATGGGACATTCTTTGCAAAACCCAACATCAAAGGGATTGAGACAATAATTCCACTTTGACTGGATGCCAGTTTTCCAGCTCTAACATTCAACTTTCTAAGGGGCCAGCTAGTTGGCTCAGTGGATAGAGCACCAGCCCTGAATTCAGGAGGACCCAAGTTCAAATCTGGTTTCAGACACTTAACACTTCTTAGCTGTGTGACCCTGGGCAAGTCACTTAACCCCAGCCTCAGGGGAAAAAAAAATTCAACTTTCTAAAGTTCCTTACCCCCCCCCCCCCCATACACTCTGTCCCTGAGTACCTTCTCAAGTCTGACATTCTGTATTTTCCGGTTTCCCCCACACTCCATCCACTGTACTCTGTTCTGTAGGATCCATCCCAACTAGGATATTCTCTTTTCTAAGGCCTCTTCCCATTCTTGCATAATACATTCTATATTCAAACATTCTAATGTCAAACCTCCCTTCTAGTTTGAACATTCTGTAATCAAACGAATGACTGAAATTCATGGTTGGTTATTTCAAATTAATTGTCCATCACAGGCTGTGGGGGGGAAAAAAAAGCTTCCTTTCAACAAGTAAAAATTTGGACATCTTTGTATCCAATGGCTGTCCAGTGCGGAGTGGCTCAAGAAACACATGGGGATCTGGTTTGGAGGAAAGGAAATGAACAGTAAATGACACAAGTCTCCTCCTCAGCAGCTTTGCACAATGGCCTAGCCTGCAGATGAGACATACTGGGAAACAGCTTGTGAGATGAGTCCCATCAACGAGAAGTAATTTTTATTCCGTTTTTATTGTCGAATACAATGAACATGATTGAATGTTTCACTTGGGTCTATTCAGACCTTAAGGAAGCCACCAAAGAAATTTACTTTCAAAAAATAAAAAATATGAAAGCTTCTAAATCTGCTTTTGGAGCAATTGCCATGTTGCTGCACAGACCGAGTTCCAACTTTTTCCAGGCTCTCTCTGACGCTCTCCCCCACTTCCAAACTCCCAGATAGCCCTAGCCATGTCTCTGCCTACAAAATGTTTGCATTTCATATTCCCAGTCCCTTCCCCACTGAGCAGTGAGTGACTCACTCTCTCACAGCTTCTCCTGCCAGAGTTACAGAGAAAATCCTTTCCTACCCCCCTGCATGTGAAATTCCAGCAGCCTTCCCAAAGGTTGCTTTCGGGCCTGTCTGCGATGGGAACAATGCAGCTTCAAAAGCCATTACTTTCTTAAAGCAGAGATTCCCCGTATACTAGTTTGCATCCTGGGATTCAATCAAGGACATCTTCAGACCCTGTTCTGATTGCTTAAAAGTTGACTTTCATACTCACAGGATTCTGATTAGGCCCTGCACTTCTCAATAGGAAATCAAGATCGCCTTTGATCCTGTCAGTTTCAGCAACAGTCCCCCAAAGCTGGTCAAGACTGGCAAGAGGCACTGCTCTCTCCTCTCTGCTTCACATCTCCCAGTTCCCTCCTACCTTTCTTTCCTGGACTAATACATGCAAATCACTTTGTAACCTTAAAAGCTACAAATTCAAGTTATTATTATTACTTTCTCCACTACATGTCTCCTGGGTCCTTTCTTCTCTCCTCATTTCTCATTCTTCACATCTCTCAACTCTTTTCTCCCCCCTCCTTTCCCCCTTCCCTTATCTCTCCTCTACCCCCTCCTTTCCTTTTCTCCCCATCTTTTCCCTCCTTCCCTCTTTCCCCTCCCTCAATCTCTCTCTCTCTCTCTCTCTCTCTCTCTCTCTCTCATCTCTCTCTCTCTCTCTCTCTCTCCTCTCTCTCTCTCTCTCTCTCTCTCTCTCTCTCTCTCTCTCTCTCTCTCTCTCTCTCTCTCTCTCTCTCTCTCTCTCTCTCTCTCTCTCTCTCTCTCTCTCTCTCTCCTCTTCTCCCTTTCCTAACTCTCCCTCCGCATCTATCTGGAAGGTACATTTCAAGCTGCATCCAGGATCCCTCCTCCTCGGGATAATAAAACAATGGGGGCTAATTCGGGGGGGGTGGAGAAGGCTTATAATTTTATGGATGGAACACAGACCTCTAAATGGCACCTAAATGTGCAAACGTGAACTAGATAATTAGGGGGTGCTGGAAGGAACCACCTTTAATTTCTAGGATTACTTGAAAATGTGTTAAGTATTAGGAAGTGTCAGGGGAACCCCCACCAGGCCCTTAGCCCAAACCGTCGATACTGCTAAAGTGGCGAAGGATGGAGCGGGGGGGGGTGGGGGTGGGGGTGGGGCGTCCCCCACCCCCGAGCCTCGGAAGGCAGCCGATCGCTGCTTCGGAATGAGGCGAGAGCGCCCGGCCGGCCTCCCCGGGGCCACGCAGCCAGCGCAGCCCACACTGGCCCCAGCTGGAGGGAAGCTGCTCTGCTTTCCTCTAGCCCTCACCCCGCCCGCCCTGTGGCTCGGGAGATCCCCTCTTTTTCCTGAAGATAAATAACATATAAACAAGCGGCTTCGGGTCTCGACTCTGGCGGGTCGGAGGGGAACATTAGGACGGTGACGGATGCCTGTGGCAGCCGAACGCCTGCTCGTTCCGACCCCCGGCGCCGCGCCCCCTGCCTCCCTCCAGACCCCAAGCCCCGCCCGCCGGAGGAGGCAACCCAGACCCCCGACAATGAAGACTTGTGCGAGGGGGTTCGGGAAGACGACGTGGGGGGGCACCGATGTCTCGGTCACACGGTAGCGAGCACCCTGCAAACCCACCCTGGGAAACGGTCCGAGCGGGAGGTGGGGGCACCTGATTGGCGGTTGCACCCCCAGGGATGCCTGCTGCTCCCCGCCCCCACCCGGCCCCAACCACTCATTAACATAACAACAGCTTCTAAAAAAAGTAAATCGAGGAGGGGTGAGCGCCTTTGGAGCCCCGAGCTCGGAGCTTCGGGCGGGGAGGGGGCCCCCTTCAGTGAGAAGCCCCTTCTCCAGGCGACAGTCCCCAGTCGCATCTGGGGCACAGCATCTCTCTCTCTCTCTCTTTTTTTTTTCTTTCTTTCTTTCCGTCTTTTACTCTCCACCGGCTTCTCCTCTCCCTCTCGTGCCCCTTCCCCCAGCATTCTCAAGCCTGACTCCCTTCTTCCCAGAGCTCAAGCCCCCTCCCCGCTCCACCCGGCGCGGCCCCCTGGGAGGCCAGCACAGGGGCCGGGGACCGAAACTTTCTCCGGCTCGCCAAAGCCGGAAATGGACAGGTCTGGGGAAGGAGACGGTCCGAGGAGAGAGGCAGGGAGGACTGGGGAAGGCGTCGAGGCTGGAGAGAGGCTGGGGGGCAGCAGTGATGCTAAAGAGGGGCTTGTACGAGTGAGCGTCTCCCTCTCCCGCCCCCCCTCTTCTCTGTCTCCGTCTCTGTCTCTGTGTGTGTGTCTCTCTATGTGTGTCTCTCGTTTAATACAGGAGAGTAATCTTTGGAGGGGCCAGCCCGGGAAAGGGTGGTGGGGCGCAGAATGGCAAGGCATCCTGAAGCCCCCGAAGCCCGGGTCGGGCAGCGTTAGTAGAGCCGCGGGAGGGAGGGGAGCTTCGCTTCGAGGACGCTCTGGTTCTTTGGAAGGTCGGAGAGCTGGAGAGAGGCAGCGGGCTGCCTAAGGGATGCCGGGGGATGGGGCCGTCCTGCCCCCGTGCCAGTCCCCGGTACCAGGTGTGGCTGCCAGCTGCGGAGAGCCGCCCCCCAAGCTGGCTGCGCAGCCAAACTCCGGAGCCGAGGCTCGGGGCGCCCCCACGCTCCGCTCTCCCTCCCCGGCTCGGGGTAATTCTCGTTCGCGGACTTCTTCCTCCGTCCCTTCACTGCTCCTTCCCTCCTCGTCCTCCTCCTCCTCCAGTCCCTCCCCAGCCTCCGGACCGAGCGGAACTTACTTCCTAGGAGCTCGCCCTGCGCTGGCCGCCGGCACGGTCCGCAGCCCAGCCTCCCCCGGCTCTCGGGGATCGCCCTCCTGCGCTCGCGGCAGCCGCCAAACGCCACAACCCCATGCCCGGGAAGGCTGCGGCGGAGATGGTGACGCCGGCGACGGGACTCGGACGCTGGCTCGGCTCCCCCGCCCGCCAGTCCGCGCGCCCTCCTTCGGCTCGGGCTCGGGCTCGGGCTCCGGTTCGGGCTCGGGTTCCGGCTCGGGCTCCGGCTCCGGCTCCGGCTCCGGCTCGGGCTCCGGCTCGGGCTCCGGCTCGGGCTCCGGCTCCGGCTCCGGCTCGGGCTCCCGCTAGCTCGCCGAGTTCGGGGCCAGCCCCGGTGCGCACCAAGCGGCAGCTTCCATCCCCTTCCGAAGCCGTGCGTGCCACGGGCTGGGCGGCCGACAGCCGAGGAGGGCGGGCAGGGGAGGAGGGGGAAACGGGGGGGAGGAAAACCCCAACCCCCTCCTCCCGGCTCGCGCAGGCTTGCCGTCCCCCTCCCCCTCCCCCACGCTCCCCGCCCCCCGCCCCCCGGGGAGTGGGGGGCTTGAGCGGAGCGCAGCGGCGGCCGGCACTCACCTACCTGCTGCTGCTGCTGCTGCTGCTGCCTCCTCTATGACCGCCGCCGCCGCCGCCGCTGCTGCTGCTGCTGCCGCCGCCGCCGCCGGCTCGCCCAGCGCTCGCTGCCCGCTGCCCACCCGCCCGCAAACCGCGTCGGCGGCTCTGCCGGGCGGCTCCTTGGCATCCTCGCTCTGGCCCCACGCGGTGCGCGGCGGCCAGCGGGGGAGGGGGGAGCTCACGGAGTGGGGCGGGAGGGGGCGCGGGGAGCGAGCGGACAGAGCAGAGCCCCGGAGAGCGACCCCCCCCAAGCGACAGCCGAGCAGCCTCGAGCCTTCCCGGGAAGGCGCCACGTGTGGGGGGGAACTACAGGAGGGGATCCCCACAAACCCCGGACTCTGAGGAGCGGGGAGAGTAGGCGCTTTTTGTGAGGCTACCCGGTGCTCCAGGTCTCCAAGGCAAGGGCAGGGGCGGCTCTCGAAGTGTCTTCCCCGCTCCCCCCACTCCCCAGCGCCCCTTCCCTCCCCCACCCTCCCCAACGCCCCTTCCCTCCCCCACCCTCCCCAACGCCCTCGGGTTTCCAAGGGTTGCCTTGCCCGGCGCTTTTGTCCAGGCGCTTTCTATTTGAGAAACGAGACCCTCAGGACTGGCCGAAGGCCGGGGCAGATGCCGGAGCAGAACGTGGGTTAGTCTTCCCTTAGGCCCACTCCCCTTTTCCTCACTTGGAGGGGGAGGGGAAAACTCTTCATCCCTCCCCCTCTGCACTTGGAGGACTCCAGTCCCCCACGCTTTGGTCCCTGTCCCCCCAGACGCTCAGCTTGGGACTGCTGCAAACTTGGAGGGGAGAAAGAGCTTCAAAAGGAATCACAAAATTCCCGGGGTTGGCACGAAACTCCTACATCATCATCCTATTGATGAGCACAGTCTCTCTGCAACAGACATAGCAAGTGCTCATTCAAGTTCAATTCCATGGCTATCAGTGTTGGATGGGGAGCTCACTACCTTCCCCAAGTCCCTCTCCAGTTTGAGAATACCTTCCTATATATATATATATATATATATATATATATATATATATATATATATCTTTACAACTTCGACCCCTCAGTTTCCTAATTCTTGTCATCTGGCTCCCGTGGCCTCCCCTCACACTCTCCCCCCATACACACACACAAACATACACACATTAGACTGTCAACTCCCTGCTTTTTGCTTTGCATGGCATTCCTTTAGCACATTGCTTGGCACATCACCACAAGCTGAATGACAGATTGGATGTGGCACCAGAAGACCCAAGTTCGAACGGAGTGTCATGTCAAGCTAAAAGTTGAATAATTATAGGCAAGTCGCTCCCCCCCCCTTTGAGCTTTAGTCAAATCTGTAATATGTCAATAATATTTGTAATACTTAATGAGATTTTTTTTTTATGATTGAAGTTCAACTTGAGACAACTTGTGTAAAGCATTTTTAAAACTTCACGAGGCTACAAAATAATTATTATTTTTTTTTATTTTCTTTATATTAGATGACATTAGCATAGAAATGTTATCCTTACATGCTTAATGCTCATTACAGAGTCAAGCAGGTAGATAAAATGATGGGTTTTTCAATAAAAATCTTCCGTAGACTCATTCACTCAGTCCATATTCCAGGGAGACAACTCCAAAGATAGCCAGGATGATGCCGGTAATAATAATGTAGATGCCTCCCCTTTTTTCCTACAGAATTGGGATTTCTACTGTAGGTTCATTCATTTTCTTTTTACTTTTTCTTTGTTGAATGATTGTGTCTGATATCACACACCAAAGGCCTTTTGGTTCCGTGCTCAAATCATAGCCATTTTATAGCCTCAGTCTGCAGATAAACTACTTTGGGTTATATTCAACAAGTACATAAGCTATTTATGTTGCTGTTATGATTCTTTATTATAGCCCTATAATAAGCTCTACAAATTCTTTTTCTGGTTATCATGCTGTCTGAGATGATCTCAAAATTATCATTGTAGTTGTCTCATTCCTTTCATATTTCCAAAGAGTTCAAATAAAAACAGTCCAGGGATAAGTTGATATTTTGTATATATAATAATCATTATCCTATTGCACAGGTGGATAAAATGATTGCTTTTTATTACGGGACAGAGCATAGGGATGCAAGGTTGTTTTGCCAAACTTGTTGAAAACATCTTGGTACAATTTCAATAGCAGGTAGGACATCATGTTTCTTATTTTGATCCATTATTTTTAAGCTTTTCTACTAGGTTTCTCTTTTGTTTTGTTTCTTCTCAGTAGCATTTTATTTTTTTTTCCAAATACATGCAAAGATAGTTTTCAACATTCAATTTTTGTAAAACTTTTGTGTTCCAAATTTTTCTCCCTGCCTCCCTTGCCATCCTCTTCCCCAAAACAAAAAATAATCTGATATAGATTAAATATTAAGATCCTTTTAAACATTTCCATATTTGTCACATTGTGCAAGAAAAATCAGATCAAAAGGGGAAAAAAAAAAGAAAGAAAAAGAAACAAACAAAAAAGTAAAAATACTATGCTTTAGTTCACATTGTCTTCATAGTTCTCTTCCTGGATGTGGAAGGTGTTTTCTATCCCAAATCTACTGGAATTGCTTTGAATCATTGCATTATTGAGAAAAGCCAAGTCTATTACAGTTGATCGTCATATAATCTTTTTTACTGTGTACATTGTTCTTTTGGTTTTGCTACCTTCACTCAGCATCAGTTCAGCTAAGTCTTTTCAGGCTTTTCTTAAATCAGCCTGATAATTATTTCTTATAGAACAATAATATTCATTACATTTATGTACTATAACTTATTCAGCCATTCCTCAGTTGATGGGCATGTACTCAATTTCCAGTTCTGGTTTCTATGTTTTCAAAAGCTTTTCTTTTAAGTTAATATAGCAATATCTATTTTAAATACTATTCTTAATTTTTATGAATTTATTTTCTATTAAAACAATTCTATCTTTAATGATGTTCTGGTTTCAATATAACTACTTGGAAGAATACTCAAAGATGTTTTAGTTTATTTTTGTTGTACAGGGATGTGTCAACTATTAGTTTATGAAAAAGTGAACTTGTAATTTATTCTTATGATTATATCTTTCTAGAGACCCAGTAGATATGAAATCTTTATAGTCTTCATGGATATTTTGATGTTTCCATATCTTTATCTATAATATCTATATACTCAGTCTCCTTAAAGTACATTTCTGTAGTTTCTGATGGCAATGTCCAGATGTTGAATGGATATAATCCTTCCATTTCTATATACAAATCTGCTTGACTGGTTTGTCCATTGAGCCAACATGTCTACTTATGAATTGTTAGTTGGGTTTATGTGGATACTGTCCATATAGCATATTTTAAATAATTTCTTAAATCTTAGATATCTCTCACACTCTGTCTAGACATAAGATATATTCAATTACATTCCACAAATCAGTGATATATATCTGTGATTAACTGTAGCTTTGTAAAATGAAGTCTGTGTTCCAAAAAGATTTCTGCAAATTTTAGCCAGTTTATCATTTTCTATGAGAATATCCATTAGATTGTAAGGTTCTCAAGGGCAGACACTATATTTTATCCTGCCACACACACACTTTTTTTATCTCCTTCAATTAGCATGGTGTTTAGCATATAGTAAGCATATAATAAATATTGATTTATTGATATTTATGAAACCTTACCCTCCCTCTTCTAACTTTTTATTTTCAAAATACACACACACACACACACATACATAGTTTCAACATTGACCTTTGTAAAACCTTATGTTTCAAATTTTTCCCTTCCTTTCCCCAACCCCCCCCAGACAGCAAGTAATCCAATATATGTTAAACATGTGCAATTCTTCTATACATATTTCCACATTTATCATGCTACACAAGAAAAATCAGATCAAAAAAGAAAGAAAATGAGAAAGAAAACAAAAAGTAAATGAACAACAACAAAAAGGGTGAAAATACTATGTCATAAATTACAGTCAGTCTCTACAGCCCTCTCTCTATAATCCTCCCTTTTTTCAAGGCAGTTTTATTCTTGTTGTACTGCCTTGAGATAATGAGTCCTGTATTTCATATATTTTTGTTTATACAAAAAATCTATATCTATCGTCATCCTCTTTACTCTGGCAAAAGTTTACATTAATATGTCTTTCATAGGCATTAATTATTCTAAAAGTGTTCTTCCTCTATGCTTTGAATGCTAGATGCCAGTCAATCCCTAACATAATCAGTTTCAGCTTTATTCTTGATATCTATATGCTAAATGTATCCTGTCTGGAGGCAATTAAGATTCTTTATGAAAACTTTTCTTGTTTAAGTATTTAAAATTTGTTTTAACTCTCACCTTCATTCATTATTTCAAGTTGGCTTCTGGAGTCAAGCCTTAAAGCTTCCAGTCTCTATTCTTCCTTGATGCACATTAAAACTTTTGAACACATAAAGTTAAAACAGCATTTGATATGCTTAAAGAAAGTATCCATAAGCCATACCCCAAAGTAATAAAAGAAAAGAGGGAAAAGAAAAAAAAATTTGTACAAAGATATTTATATCTGTATTAGCAAACAACTACAAACCAAGAATGTGCCCATTCATTGGGAAAAAACTTCTTATAGTCATAGAATATGATTGTAACTTATAAAATGACAAAGAAGATGGTTTAGAAGATTGGGAAGACTTGTATAATCTGTTGCAGAATAGATTGAACAAAAGAAGGAGAATTTATAATAACATTAATACTTAAAAGATAAATAACTTGAAAAACTTAAAAACTCTAATCACAATGACTAGCCATGATTCCAAGATCCAGAGATGAAGTATACTACCCAACTGCTAACAGAGAAGCAATAAACTCAAGAAACAGAAGTTGCATAGCTATATAAAAATTTATGTACTGTAAATCTACCTATCTATTTATATCTATCTATATATGTGTATATACAAATATATTCATTTGTTTATATATAGATACATTTAGATATATGTATTAAATATATATATATATATATATATATATATATATATATGTGTGTGTGGTGTGTGTGTGTGTGTGTGTGTGTGTGTGTGTGTGTGAGTGTGTGTGTATTATCTTGTGCTCCAAGCATATCTTTGCAAGCAACGCTTATAATAAACACCTTTTTTTTTCTCTCTCCAAATTTTCCATGGTGGGGGGGGGGTAAACCCAAGTAATAAATGTTTTATCTGCTAAAAGAAATTCTGGCCTTTTACAGACATTTCAAGGTTTTCTTTTTCTTAAAATTAGAAAAATTAATGGGAAACATCCAGAGATGGAGCAGCTACTTAATGCATTTTGACTAAGTAGTTATATAACTTGGTGCTATCCATTAACATCAAGGGATTCTGTGCAATGAAAGCCTTGTTCATTTCTATAAGGGAATAATGATCTTGAACTTAAGACTAGGCAGAGCTATAGTAGCCTTCAATGGTACATTTTATCTCCAATATGTTTAAGTTAGTGGCATGTATGAATTGATGCTGAGTGAAATGAGCATAACCAGAAGATCACTATACACTTCAACAACAATGATGTATGAGGATGTATTCTGATGGAAGTGGAAATCTTCAACATAAAGAAGATCCAACTCACTTCCAGTTGATCAATGATGGACAGAAACAACTATACCCAGAGAAGGAACACTGGGAAGCGAATGTAAATTGTTAGCACTACTGTCTTTCTACCCAGGTTACTTATACCTTCAGAATCCAGTTCTTACCATGCAACAAGAAAATGGGATTTACACACATATATTGTATCTAGGTTATACTGTAACACATTTAATATGTATGGGATTGCCTGTCATCTAGGGGAGGGAGTAGAGGGAGGGAGGAGAAAATTTGGAAAAATGAATACAAGGGATAATGTTGTAAAAAAAAAAAAAAAAGAACTAATGGAATCTGAACACAGATTGAAGCACACTATTTTTACTTTCTTTAACCTTTTTATAGCCTGTTCCTTTTGTTCTGTTTCTTTTTTCACAACTATGGTTAATGTGGAAATATGTTTTACATGATTATACATATACAATCTATTTCAGGAAGGGGGAAGAGGATAGAAGAAGGGAGAAAATTATATATTTCAAAAAAATAAATTAATGTTAAAATTGTCTTCACATGTAATTAGAAAAAGTAAAATACTATTTTTAAAAGTAAAAAAAAAAATTAGTGGCATGTTTGAAATAGAATACATTTTTTTTCAAGCATCAAATGTTTCCCTGTTCTTGTTTTGCATGGAACCTTTTATTCACATGTTTGTAGGACAATGGCTGAATAAGAAGCTTTGACCTAAGTAATAAAGGCAGTATCATTATTATGGCATTTTCAGGTGGCTTGTTCAATGATTGCTAAATTGATCAGGAGTTGCTCTTTATTTCCCCAAGGCATTTTGGTACACTCCTTTTGCTTCTTAGTCAATAAATCCCTTCTTTCCTTCTTTCCCATCTTCTTCCCTCCTTCCCTCCCACTCTACTTTCTTTCCTCCTCCCTCCCTTCCTTCTTATATTCTTTCCTCTTTCCTTGCTATCTTCCTTCCTTCCTTATTTCCTTCCTTCTATTCTCCTTCCTTCCCTCACTCTCTTTCTGATACAACTCATGAATGCATTGTATTGAATATGTAAACATATGTATTTGGTCTGTTTTTGGAATAGTCACTGGTATTTTCACATTTTAGAAATGCATCTGTGATTTCTTCCATATAAAGAATGGAATCAGACTGATATAAGAGAGAGATCTTTTGATGTAAGTGGCTATTAACTTAGATGCAACTGTGAAACATAGGAGTCAGTAGTCATTTATTACCTCTTCATAATTTCACAGGACAGCTAAAATTTCAGGTACCATCCTTCATGCAATAATTGTCATTCATTATAATACTGTGTCTGCTTCTCATTTGATTTAGTGAGTTTTGACATGATGAAATGTGTTTGAATGTTGTTGCTGTTGTTCAGTCATGTGCAGTGCTTTGTGTGCTAATTTGGGATTTTCCTTTGTGTGCTCATTTGGGATTTTCTTAACAAAGATCCTGGAGTGGTTTGTTATTCTCTACATCATTATGCAGATGAGGAAACAGGGTTCAGTCATTCATAGTCTTATAGTTAGTAAGTGTTTAAGATTGGATTTGAAATCAAGAAGATGAATCTTCCTGATTACAGGCCTAGCACTCTATCCACTGTACTACCCTAATGCCTTGATCAATTGTACCAAAGCAGAGTAATTGAAAAAAAAAAGTGTAACCCATCTGTTATAACTACTGCAAAAAATTATTCTTATAACATTTGTAAGAGAGTGTGCAAATATTTCACAGTATATGCTTGCTACAGTATAGCTATCCTCATTGCCATGGTAAGGAGCAGAGTAGAAAACATAATGTTATTTAGGAATATTCTTAAAGACAGTTAAATAATTACACTACAGGAATGCATTAGACAATATTTTTAAAGAGAAGCAGAAAAATATTAAAAGATTATATCAATGTCTAGCTAATATAGGCAGCAGAATAATTGAACACAAAATTGCTCAATTAAATGCAATGGAAAAGTTGTATACAGAATGGAATCCAGAAAATAATAAGTTCAACATTGACTAAAAATATGCCTTTTAGATATCTGAAATACAGATACATTAAAGCAGAGAGAAGACAGAGAGATAAACAGGAGAGAGAGAGAGAGAGAGAGAGAGAGAGAGAGAGAGAGAGAGAGAGAGAGAGAGAGAGAGAGAGAGAAGAGAGAGAGAGAGAGAGAGAGAGAGAGAGAGAGGAGAGAGAGAGAGAGAGAGAGAGAGAGAGAGAGAGAGAGAGAGAGAGAGAGAGAGAAAGAGAGAGAGAGAGAGAGAGAGAGAGAGAGAGAGAGAGAGAGAGAGAGAGAGAGGTAAAAAGATAGACAGAGATGGGACAAGAGACAGAGGAAGAGACATTGAAGAAGAGTGTCAAATATTCCTGGTGTTTACAGTTGAAAAAAGGGAACTGAAACTGGAATCAAGGAGACTAACATTCAAATGCTGCTTTGGATATATTTATTTTGGATAAGCTGGACTTGATGATTTTTAAGGTCCCTCTAAATCTAAATCTACAGTTTTGTTCATACTATCAAATTCAAAAGAGACTTTCAGAAATTCCAATCTAAAGTGTGCCTATCTCCTTTTCAACATCATTCAATATTTTACAATTATTTTATTTACATACTAATAAATAAAAATATATAATAATATGTTTCATCAAGTGATATTTGAGAATTTATATTAATTATAAATTTATAGTGTCATCAAGTTCCTCAGCCTTTTTTTTTTTAAAGCAACTCCTCAATTTCTATTCTTAATCCAATCAGGACAGGAATGAATTTTTTCCTTACTACTGCTTTCCTTTGGGCTAGAATCCATTATTTTGCAAAGTCAGAGTTAATTCACCTTGCCAAAAAGCAATAAAAAATCTTTTCCTGTAATTAGTAAAATTACTTTTTTTCATATTGCTTATGATATAATACTGGTTTAATAGATATCTGTAACATATTTCCTGTCATTTGTGGTTTATTCATTTGGTGTGGGGGCAATGAAATATTTTGAGCAAGAGGAATACTAGTATTTTTTTTCTTAAATTAAATTTATTTAATTTTATGCATTTTAAGTTTCAAAATGTTTCCCTTCCTGCATCCCCACCCTGCACTAGAGAAGGCCATCATTTAATATACACACACATAAACAGACTTAGATATTATATGGACATAAAACCATCCTATGCATTCTTCTTGGGAGGTGGAGAGCATCTCCCTTTTTGTCCATTGAAGTTGATTTGAATATTTATAATATCCAATATAATTTAATTTTTTACATCTATTCTTCAAACAATATTGCTGTTACTGTATTTTGTTTTCTTAGTTCTCATTTCATTCTTCATTATTTCATGCTAGTTTTTTCATGATTTTCTAAAATCAGCCTTAACTTTTTGTTTTCTAAAACCAGTCATCATTTCTTATAGCAGAATAGAATCCCATCACCATCATATACCACAACTCATTTAGACATTCTCCAATTGATGGGCAAATCCTCAATTTCCAGTTCTTTGTCACTACAAAGAGAGCTACTACTACTACTACTACTACTACTACTACTACTACTACTACTACTACTACTACTATTACTGCTACTTTCCATACTTCCTCTTGGTGTCCTCCATACATAGAATATTCTCCTTCTTTTCCCTCTTCACTTCTGCATTCCGGCTTCCTTCTTCCCAGCCACAAGATTCTGCTCAACTCCAACATTTTAAAGTCTTTTCTCATCCAAATACTAATGCAATGCTTTGAAGAGTTCTTTATTTCTTCTTTCTCTCTCTATTTCTCTCTCTCTCTCTCTCTCAATATGTGTTTGTGTCTGTCTTTGATTATGTATATATATACACACAAACACACACACATATATTCATATACACATAGAGATCAATAGACATAGAGAACTTATTGAGTAATTATTTGTACCCCCAGCTCTTAGCATAGTATTTGACACACAGTAAGAACTCAATAAATATTTCTTGACTGGCTGATAGACTGAAGTATGAATTATTATTGTCATTCTTATTATTATTATTTTGGTACTGGCATTCAGCAAGAAGCACTCTATTCCTTAATATGAATCAGCAATATATCTATAACTTATGGTCTTAGCAAGCTGTCTAAAGCCACTGAGACTGGGATTTGCCCAACTTCCAACTGCTAGTTTGCCAAGTACAAAGATTAAACCCAAGTCTTCCTGATTTTATACTGGCTCTGTAGCTAGGATGCCCTCCCAATACAATGTAAACTTCAACCCAAAAACTATTTATTTTTGTCTTTGTATCTCCAGTGGCTTGTAGAGTAGCAGGCATAAATTAAGTGATTAATAAATGTTTATTGCTTGCTTGCTTGATTATGGATTTTAAAGGATGTGAGATTCTTGAGGGCAGATGATTTTTATCTTTGTATTAACAGTCTTCAGTAAAGTGGCTGGCACATAGTAGGTATTTAATATGTACTTCGAGATTGAACACCTTTCATAAGCTACTATTTAAGGCAGGAAAAAGGAACTCTAGCAGCTACTGGATGGGGAATTAGGCATAGGAAGTTTTTCTCATAGGCAACAGTTTCTTACAAAGTTTGATTTTATTCTTTTTTGGTTACAGTCTTTTCTTCTTCCAGCTGTGTAATAATAACACTAATGTAGTGGGTTTTCTCATGGCTTCTCTCACTCACCCATGAAAATTTAATGAGGCATTTAGGGCCATTACGTCTGGAGTCAATGGGCTAAGCATATTTTGTCTAATGCACTTGCTGGAGAGCCAAGAGGTCCATCGCTGGCACACAGCGAGCCATCGAGAGAGCCTCCCCTCTACACAAAATTCACGAGCCATTAAACTTATTCCCTAATAACAGCTTCTGTACAAATAGAGGCCGATGCAAACGGAGGCTGTCACGTAATTCCTGAAAAAGATAGCAATTTACATATAGACAAGAAAAAAATGGGTGAGGTCATTGGCAGGATGAGATCTTAGGAGACTGATTCATCAGAAGATCCTCCCATAAAGGTGGAATGGCATTCTTATTCCAGCTGCTGCTCTGTTTCCTTGGGTAGTAGGACTAGCAAAGAGAATTGGAGGGAGGGGAGACTGGGATAGGAGATTAAGACCTAGAAGTGACCTCAGAGGCCATCTGGTTAACCCCGTTGTTTTGTAGATTTGAATATTGAGGTCCCATAGGTGAAGTGACTTGCCAAGGTCATAGAATCCTAGAGCTAGAACTGGAAGGGATCTCAGCAGCCTTTTAACTTAATGTCCTCATTCTACAAATAATGACCTTAAGGCCTTAAAAGTGTGAGTGACTTCTTAAAGTCATTTGCGTGATATTATCTGACATAGAATTTGAAGTTGGATCACTTGGGGAATAAACCTATAGGCAGTCTGGTATTATAATAACATTTCATAACTTAATAATAAAATTAATATATAATAATTTAATAAATTATATAATAATAAAATATCAACTAACTTTTAAAATTTATTTTTTATTATAGCCTTTTATTTACAAACATATGCATGGGTAGTTTTTCAACATTGACCCTTGCAAAACCTTCTGTTCCAACTTTTCTCCTCCTTCCTCCCCTCCCCTCCCCTAGATGGCAGGTAGTGAATACATATAACAACTAACTTTTATAATGCTTTAATGTATCAAAGTGTTTTATATTTTCATGCTAAATAGATTGCTGTACTTGGAGCCTAGAAGTTCTGGTTTCAAATCCTGCCTCATATGCATATTATCTGGATTAGTTGGGAAAGCTTACATAGACTGTCTGAGATCTGTATTCTTCAGTTGGAAGGTAGGGATGATAATAATAATAGCATCCAGCTCACAGGGATTGTTATAAGGATGAAAGGAGATAATCCAAGTAAACTACTTTGTAAACCTTAAAAGATGACATGAAATGGAGCTATTGTTATGATAAGCTAGGGACCCTGGGATCCCAATCCAGGTCCTCTGAAACTCTAGATCAAGGGCTCTCTAGCTTTTTGGGTGACCTAGATGTCTTTGAAAAATTGATAAAGCCTATGAACTTATCTTCAGAATCATATTTTTAACATATAAAATAAACCAATATAAAATTTACCAATAGTAAATAACAAGGTTGCAAAGAAAACCAATTATGTTGAAACATTTATTGAAACAGTTTTTTATATCTACATATATATACATGTACATATATACATGCATACATAAATGTATATGTATTGTGTGCATATAAAATGAGTGCACTGGCCATTGTACCAAAATGTATCATAAAGTGATCCAAAACTTCCAAGAGATAACTTCTTCTCTGTTTGAAAATTTACTTAAGAGAAACTGCTAACCCTCAAAAAGATGATTAAATTGTATTTAACTTATACTTTAACATATTTAACATGTATTCATCAATCTGCCATCTGGAGGAAGGGGTGGGGGGAAGGAGGGGAAAAGTTGAAATAAAAGATTTTGCAATTGTCAATATTAGAAAATTACCTAGGCATAATTTTTTTGTAAAAATTAATTAATTTTAAAAAGATGATTAAGTCCTTTATATTCCTATAGTATTTTATATATGTTATTCCCATTAATTTGCAGAGCATATTGCTTTCTTTCTCAGTGGGTAAGTAGGGGACTAAAGAGAATAGAAAATTTAGAACTCATAATTTAAAAAATGAATGTTAAATGAATAATAATTTTTAAAGAGATGCAGAGAATCTCTATAAGGTACAAAATATTCATATTTTCATTTTACAGATGAAGAAATTGATTTTCAGAGGAGAAAGTGACCCTGCTCAGATCACACCAATAGTAAATATCAAGATGCAATTAGAATCCAAGCCCAGCCTTTGTTCTTCAGGGACTGTAAAATGTTTTGAGGACAGGGTTGAACAAATGTGTTAAGCTCTTAAAAGATGCAACTTTGCTAGTATGAAGTGTCTCCTTCACCCGCCTTTCACCTTGTCCTGTTTTCAGTTGACATCATGGTTCCAGTCTCTGAGGGACATACAAGACACTAGTGGGCAAAGACCTGGAAAAGGGGAAGTCTTGAGAGAATGCTAGGTCTGAGAGACTTGGGCAAGGATCCTAAAGTTCAATGCACAGACTCCATTGGAGCTAGATCAGAGGCAGCATAGCATAGCACAGATTTCCACAATATTGGTGGAAAAAAGGAAAAAAAGTATTGATTAGTATCTCTAACCATTACTTGCCAGTGACTGTCATCTTGGAAAGGCTAGCCTCCAAGAGAGAAACAATGGATATTATCAGGACAAATACACATTGAGGCAGATCATAACCTTCCTTGCCTTAGTTTGTTAATCAAATTCAATCTAGTCCAATTCAATTAAATAGATATTTATTAGGTCCAGACAAAACCCAGCTTCTCTCCTGACCCCAAACTTCAGGGGCTAATCTTTTTTTTTCCTTTTTCAAATTACCTTCCCTCCCCCCCCCCACATTTTATTTTTTTTTTCTGAGGCAATTGGAGTTAAGTTATTTATCCAGGGTCACACCGCCAGGAAGTAATAAGTGTCTGAGACTAGATTTGAACTCAGGTCCTCCTGACTTCAGGGCTGGTGCTCTATCCACTGTGCCACCTAGTTGCCCCTACACACATTTTTAGATATGTAGTAATATATGTATCTCCACCTTAGAATGTAAGATCTTCAAAGGCAGTGCTCCTCAAACTTTTTAAATAGGGGGCCAGTTCACTGTCCCTCAGACTGTTGGAGGGCTGGACTATAGTAAAAACAAAAGCTCACACTCTGTCTCCGCCCCTCAGCCCATTTGCCATAACCTGGTGGGCCACATAAAACATCCTCAGGGGGCTGCATCTGGCAGGGCGGTAGCTTGAGAACCCCTGCTCAAAGGCATGGGCTCTTTTTGTCTTTCTTTGTATCCCTAGTACTTGGCAAAATGCTTGGCACAAAGAAGTGCTTAATAAATGCTTGTTGATTGACTGACTGACTCCCATGTGCCCTTGCTTTTCTAGGTGCTGGTAATACATGGACAAAAAAAGAAGCAATCTTTGTCCCAAGAGTTTACCTTTTTGAGGGAAACAATACCTGGGAACAGATGAGTAAAGATGAAATAGACAAGGCAAATTTCAGGAGAGTGTCTTGCATCTGTCATTTATTACCTGTCTGACCATGGGGAATTCATTTAAATTTCTCTGCCTTAGCTTCTTTATTGTTGTTGGACCAAATGGTCCTTGAGATCTCCTCTAGTCCTAAATTGAGGACCCTCAGAGCACAACCTCCATGGTCAGAAATGGTCCAGTGTAGTAGCATCATAAGATGGCTCTTGAGCTGAGTCTTGAAGAGAGGTAGGGATTCCACGAAGCAGAACTGAGACGTGAGAACTCGCCAGTCTTGCCAAATTGTCAAAGCAGAGGATGGAAGGTTGTGTTCTAGAAGCAACAAATAGGCTTCTTGGACCAGAATATCAAGTGAATGGTGTGCTACTCAATCTTGAAAAGTTGGTTGGAGCCAGATTGTTAAATGGAAATAAAAGAGACAGTTTTTTTTATCCTAGGAGCCACAGGAAGCCAATGAAAGATCAGGAAAACTTTGCTCAATTTGACATTAGGCTTTAATATACTTTCTTTCCTTGTTCTTTTGCCATACACACCTCAGTCATCAGGCGGCAAGGGCATAGCTTTCCAGGACAAATCAGCCTTCTTGGAGTTTGTGGGTAAACTATGGATTTCATAAGGAGATCAGTCAATTAAGAAGAACTCACCATTGACCTATTATATATCACACACTGTACTGAGCTCCGTAGATCCGAAGGCAAAAATAAAACAACCCACACTCTCGAGGAGTCCAGAAGTCTCAGTAGGGGTTTCTTCTTCTTCTGAAAATTGGTGCTCCTAAATTTCTGCCTTCAGAACAAAGTCATTGAAATCATTCTAGTCCTAGACACATGTTTTTTCCTATTTCCTTCATCTTCAACTTGGCTGGAACAGGAGTGGGGAGGGCAGACAGTTGAGGTGATTATTATAGCAGGTACGTGCCTATCCCTTGATATTCTGTCCAGGCTTTGTCTGGCTGGTCTGCACCTTTCTGTTCATCATTCTCAAAGGAAGGATAAAAGGGCAGTGATATCACAGAGAGGATAGTAAAGAACTTCTGGCAACCGGGAAGGGAGGGCATGAGGTAGGGCCAGAGGCTTCCCACTTCAGTAGGAAAGAATCTGCCTGGCAAACCATCAATCAACAAGCTTTTTGAAAGAGAATCTCCTATGTGCTAGGGAACATGCTGACTATATAAAGACAAAAATTAAACAATCTCTGCCTTCAAAGACTTTCATTCTCTATAAACCTAATATATAAATGGCAGCCATGATTATTATTATTGCCATAATTATTAGACATCTATATTATTAGACATCTACATTATTAGATATTGATTAGTTCATCAATGATCAAGCATTTATTAAGGGTTCACCAAAAGCCAGTCATTGAGCAAGGCATTGAACAGCCCCATTCGCAAGCAATTAGATAGAAACAATTGGGGTTCTATCTTTTAGCCAATGAGAGAAGTGGGGTTCAGGGATTGAGGATACAGATTCCTGCCAGTTTCAAATAGGGAGGATGGAATTGTTCTTTCTGCTGTACCAGCTTCCTCTGGATGGTGAAGAGAAGAATAAAGATGTCAGTAGAATGGAAGCATTATAGGCCAAGATCAAACTGAGTAAGTTGTATAAACATTAATCTTGGACCAGATAATTTTTCATCTTTTTGTGTTTCTAAACTCCTTTGGTGAAGCATATGGTTATATTTCAAAGGGATGTTTTTAAATGCTTAAAATAAAGTGTTTAGTACAAAGAAAATAAACACTTTTTTTCCCTGTTCAATTTCATGGATTCCTGAAATTTACCCAAGTGCCCTGGTCTATAGACCCTGAGTTAAAAATCCCTGCCTTAGATGGAAAAGTAGAAACACACACAATGTGGCAGGGAGAGAGAGGTATCCAGCTCTCTGAGAGCTAGAAAGAGCTTGCTAGTTCCCTCAGAGTACCCTAGGGAGTTGGGTGGTGAACATGCTAGGTTATAATGAGCCTGAGTGACAGTATTTACTTCTTACTACTGAAAAAGGAGCAGGGACTGGCCACAATCACTTTGATTGTATTTATTTATTTTTGTTTTTTAATATATCTTAAATACAATATGTATAAACATAATTATACAGTTTTCTTGCTGCACAAGAGAAATCAGATCAAAAAAAGTAAGTAATTTAACATGTATTGGTCAACCTGCCATCTGGGGGGGAAGGGAAAAATTGGAACAAAAAGTTTGGCAATTGTCAATGGTATAAAATTAACCATGCATATATCTGGTAAATTAAAAAAAAACTATAATTATTTTTTTAAAAAAGAAAGTAAATGAGTTACAAAACAAAATGCAAGCAAACAGCAACAAAAAGAGTGAAAATGTTATGTTGTGGTCCACACTCAGTTCCCACAGTCCTCTCTCTCTCTCTCTCAGTGTAAATGGCTCTCTTCATCACAAGATCATTGGAACTGGTATCGATCATGTCATTGTTGGAAAGAGTCACATTCATCAGATTTGATCGTCATATAATATTGATGTTCTTGTGTACAATGATCTTGGTTCTGTTCATTTCACTTAGCATCAATTCCTGTAAGTCTCTCCAGGCCTCTCTAAAATTATTTTCCTGATCATTTCTTATAGAACAAAATATTCCATGATATTCATCTACATTAGGATTATTACTAGGTGCTAAATTGGTCGTCTGGTACTTAACAATTATCTAGCTCAGAGTTCACACTTTTTAAACCAGTTCAAACCTTTAAAGGAGTTTACACCTTTAAAGGACTTTGCTCATTGGTTCTGTAAGGAGTTCCCACAAGCCCATGGAGTACCCACAAGCCCATTTTATGGGAAGATATAAGGAGCTAACATTGAATGGGGAAGTCAGTCTGGATTGGGTCAAGGAGAAGACTTCTCAGAAGAACTTCAGGGAAGCTGGAGGAGATTCAGAGTGAGGATTCAGTGGATTTGCAAGTCCAGAAGATTCACAAGTCTAAAGGAAAAGCTTGCTCATGGACTTCCGGGAGATTCAGATCTAGGATTGAATTCTGGAAACCCACAATCCCACACTCTCAGAGGCAGAGTGTGA